>NC_041393.1:459378230-459389644 GCF_002162155.2 Triticum dicoccoides
GAAGAACCACCCGCAGCGGGGATGGGGGCTCGCCAGAGAGGTACCCCACTATCTATCTTAGGGTTCAGGGTGGGGGCGGGGGGCCTAGAGGGCTGGCCGGGGCGGTGGTGGCGAGTTGTTTCGGGGCGGCGAGGCGGCGCTGGGGCCGGCGGTTTGGCCGGTGGTGGCTGGCGGCTCAGGTGGGTGCAGGTTGAAGATGAACTGCAGGCCCTCCCTAAACTACATGTCAAGTGCCTCTCTGCTACCATTGCGTTCAGTTTCGATAGTAGCATTCAGACTCCACAGTAAATTTCAGTTTCGACAGTTAAGTTTAGAGTCAACAGTTTTTACCTCATCTGTTGTAGTCAGGTGGTTTTTGGTGATGTTAATTTTACATCCATTTTACATCATCTATTGGAGATGCTATTAGAATCCCACTTGAGATTGACGATGTCTGTCTTGTGCTGCTTCAGCCTTGACGTCTTACGGCTCACCGGAGCTGCTCCAACGACAGAACGATCCATCACAACAGAGCAGTGCCCTGGACACCGTCTACAGATTCCTTAGATCTTCCTCCACACCTCCGACAACCACCTCTGCCTCAACTGCTTCAGCGACCAACCCAATGATGCTGAGGTCGACACGGCTACGGCAAATAGGTTGTACACTTGTTGCATCACTTATTACTATACATTCACGTCGATCCATTAGGGCTATTTTGGTTCAACGGAAAAACATAACAATAGGGAATTTTCCAATGGCACTCTACTATTCAATTATTCATGCATTTTGTTGAAAGGAATGAAGCAAAACATCCACCTGGACCTACTTTTCAAAATCCTATGCATGAAAACAAGACCAAGTGCATTAGTGCCAGAATAACATTCTAACTGTACATGCTTTCATATGGTTTCACTTTATTTTGGCCATGTTTCTTTGCATATCTCTGCTCTTCCAATTCCTGTAAACCAAACACCCAAGTTGACAGAAATCCTGTGTTTACAAATGCTCTGTTCACCATGTGCATTTTCCTATCCTATTCCGGTGTTTTTCCTATCCATGCGTTTTAAGAATCATGCAAGCCAAATGAGCCCTTACAGAATTACTTCAGTTACAGGTACGTGTCGAAGGGAACTTTGTGTGGTTTGTCCTGCTCCTGCCGCGACATCGTCCACCTCACCTGAGCTGCTCCATCGACAGAAGCATCAACCAAACCAGACAGCACGACTCCTGACCGTCTTTCGCCGCCTTAGATCTCCTTCCCTGCCGCATGCACCCACCGCAACGGCATCACCATCATCGACTCAGCAGATGAACCTGAGGAGTACACGGGTCCACAAGAGAGGTCGCACTCTTTTGTTTCTGCTTATGTTATGCATTGCTTAAACTTACCTGCTACTTTATCGTCCTATTCAGTTCTTGGACTCCCAAGTCAGGTCCAAATTAATGTTAAAACTTGAGTTCTAAATTAGTTGCGCGGCACATATTGAGGCAGGAATGAATAGTATGTCTGTCTAATATCTGGTTCACCTAGGGTATGCCTATGTTGTTCATCTTGGGTGGGAAACAAATAGTAAAGCAATCATCATCTATCTTTTTATTAATTTAAAGCAATCATCAGCCTGCTATCATTATTTTTGGATCCATCCACTGGTTGTTACCATCACTCTAAATTTCTGCATGCTCTCCTTACATAATCTCACCATATTTTTTCGTATGCATGTCAGATATTGTACACAGTCATGCTGAACATGTAGAGAAAAAGAGAAGAGTTTTGCGCGGCAATACAATGTCATGCGGACATCGCTCCATGGTGGGTTCAATGGCAAACCCTCCCCATCCCTATCCAGATTGTAATCCAGAGGAAGATATCTGTTCTGAGGCGGATTCAGACGCCGCTGACCACTCCTATTTACCCCCCAAGGTGTTTGCTCTACCTTGGCATGATGATGTTAGTCATATCATGCATATGTTGCCTTGCAGTGCCTACTTTTGAAATCATATATGTCATTTGCTTAGTTTAGACATGTTCTGTAATGCCACATGTTTAGTTTCTATATCATATATGGGAATTATGCAGTCTCATGTCTTTTAGCCAGCCATAATATATGTGAAATGTGCAATGCCATCCTGTTTAACCAGGCATCATATATTTGAATGATATATTGCCCATCCTTTTCTTCATTACATTTCCATTTGTCGACAATGTTTGTACATTAAACTACTCTTCCTGTGAATCAACCATTTGGGTGGGAGATGGAAAAATCTGGAGTGAAAACAAGGCCTTCAGAGCAGACAGTGCTACCTGTCGAAGCAGATCTCTTGTTGGGTCCTGATAGCTCCTCAGAGATGGATTCAGAGACAGATGACCAGTCCTATTCCCCTACTGAGATGTATGCTCTAACTTGGCACGGTTATACTGCTCATATCATGCATACGATGTCTTGCATTGCATAGTTTAGACATCATATACACAATATTCAACACCATGTTCTTAGTTCAGACATCATATCGAATGCCCTCTGTTTATCATATAAATCACATATGTGAATTAAATGATGCGATCCTGATTACTTAGATAACATGTAGGTGAATTATGTCATGCAATCCTATTTAGTTATTCATCATATCTTTGAATTATGTTATGCTATGTTATCCAGTTTAGATAGACATCATATATGTGAAATTATGTCATGTTATCCGTTTTAGTTAAACAATATACATGTCAACTATTTCATGCACTCTTTTTTCTACACTATCTATTGCATCTGTCTCTCATACAATGTCTGTACATTCAACTATGTTTCCTGTTTATCAGCCATTTGAATTGGAGCGGGTGATACCAGTATCTAGCGGAATAAAAACACGGTCTTCAAATAAAACAGTGCTACCTCTTGGTGGAGATAGCACCCCGGTTGTACATGCACAAGAACCAGCCCTACCACACATAACCCAAACTCTCACAGATTGTACCCCTACTGCGATGGATAGAAAACCAGCTTCACCCAATCTAACCCCAACCCTAGGCGATAGTAACCCAGTTCCTGTTGACACAGCACCATCTCCACCACAGAGCTCCCAAAAAAGAGCAGTTAGTAAGGCAGCTCCCGTGCCCAAAGGGCCAGTACTATCACGGTGAACCCCAACTCCACCAGTTAGTATGTCTATTCCTGTGGAGGAAGCACAACCAGCTAGTCGTAGTTTAGCATCTATCGCATTTGATGTTGTTAAATCGTATGTGCTTATCTTCCCATCTTGGAAATATTATACTGAAGATGAAGGAAAATGCCAGTTGTAGGTGTTTGTCCAGGAGTTATGTGTAAGTAAAGTTATTCATGGCAATTACTTTTCTTCGTCCCATACATCCTACCTCCATGATGGTTATAATACAGCAAATTTTCCCATTTTTCTCTATAGAGAAGGACCGATTTGGAAGCTCAGGATGAGGTAACCTGTGCTAATACCTCTGCTTTCTTCAAGAATGCTTGGTGGCAGTATCAGAATTACCTGAAGAATACGTACTTCACCGGCAAAGAAACTCATTAAATTCCCTTACGTTCTCCTGAGACACATTTACTGGACGATGACTGGGAATGCCTTGTTCTGTACTGGTCCCGAACCAAGAATGTGGTAAGGTCTATGAGCTCATTTTCTATTTTTAAGTATTATATTCTTGCATCTTACTGTACTCTGTTCATGTAGAACAAGTGCCTAAACCTGAAGAACAACTATTCTAATTTAAGATTCCATTGCTATCATAGTTCAAAAAAGCGCTAGGCGTTAATTGTGCATTTTGCCACCGCCTTGCGCTTTACTGACCAAAGTGCATGCTTATGCGCAGTTATGCACAGATTAAGTGTAGTTATGCGCAATGCGTTTTGCCAGCGCCTAGAGCCTAGGCACGCTTAAGGGATCGCTTAGGCACGCCTTTTTTAACTATGATTGCTTTGCTCTTGTATCACTGTATTTACTGATACAAACTTACTTTTAAATTGAAGGATCCAATCAAAACTCCAATGGCACAGCAGGTATGTTCATGCATGTTTCTTTAACAGGTTTGCTCTTATCAATAGCTCTTTTGATTTCAATTTCAATTGTGTATACAGTTGGCTTTCATATGATGCACATCACTAGCATCACAACAGAGCCAATAGTGTTGTTGTACATGTAGACCCGTGGTACCCTTCTGAAATCTTGTTGTGCCATGTAGTTTCCCACGCTTTGTATTCTTTCACTTCTGCTTTGTCTTGAACTGATATGATTTGAACCGTGCCTCTATTTTGATTTGGCAAGACAATGCAGTGACCATAGGACATATATATATATGTTTGTTTGATGCTTTTATTATGTACTAGTACTTGGCAATAGAAGACTTCGTAGTTTAATCCTGTCCACCTTACTAATGATCTGGTTCACCGAAATGAGTTTCATATACTAGTACATGCTAAACTTGTTATGTGTCTGCTTGTTTCTTATTTTAGAATGCTGACAGAATATTGGGGAAGAGTGCCTTATTAAGCAATGGTAAAGGAAGTAATGCAGATAAGGTTCAGGATAGTGACACATCCTTGTTGGTCTCCAACAAAGTTGATAAAACAGCTAAGGAAGACTATCTTGAAGACAGAGAGACAACCCCAAAGTCCTGTCTTGGTTTATGTTCGAGTTACTGGCCACTACCACTTGCACAAGCTATTCAAACTCACTCTCTGAATCAGTTCGGTTTCTTGAGTCTCAACTACAAGCTGAAAGACATCGATCAGATGTGCTGCGACAAGAAGCGGAAGGACTTCGGAAATCCCTGGAGCATTCAGATGCATACTTTCTGGTGCAACAGCAAGCGTTGGAGGATTTTAGCGTCAAACAGGACAAAGCTAATCAGCTTGCTAAGCTTATTGCCAGCATGGTGGATACCCAGGATAACGTTTCTTGAGCTCTTCTAAAGTTGTTTCGGTTATGCTCTTGTTTTGCTGGCGCGTTTATTTGCACTGGTGGCCAATTTTGACGGCCAGTGTATGTAATATGCTGCTTTGTTCCCTATATTTGCACTGGTGGCGAACTTTGATGCCCAGTGGATGTAATATGTGTAATAGCGGTAATAGGCTAGCATTAATTGCTTGCTTATTTATTTCCTTATTGTCTTGTTTAGTTGTTTGCTTGTAGTCACCGCAGTTCTTTTTTTGTGTTTTTCTAGTGGCCACAATAGCCTATTTTTGGTAACTAGGCCAAAATAATCATGGCAACACACATACTGTTGTAACCATGGGCCTCCTACAGGCCGTATGATCCATCGGCCTTCTTCCGGTCGTAGGATCCATTGGCCTTCTATACGGGCCATAGGATCCATTGGCCTTCTATACGGGCCTTAGGGTCCATGGGCCTTCTACAGGCCGTACGACCCATGGGCCTTCTACGGGCCGTAGATCCATGGGCCTCATACGGGTCATAGATCCATGGGCCTTCTACAGGGCGATCATCATTTCGCCAATTGTGGGTCGTACAATTCGTGGACCATAACGGGCCGTTAATAGACCGTATTTGACAACTCTATGAAAATAGCCCAACGGGTTTTTTTACATGAAAACGGCCCAACATATTAACGGCCCGCAAACAGGCCGACTGTAACGACGGGCTGAATTTGGCCCACAAGCAGAAAATGACAGTAACGGGCCATATGTAACCGAATGCTGCAAATGAGCCCAAGAATCAATGGGCCCTGAGAGGGCCGAAAGATAACTTGGGCTGGAAATAGCCCAATAGAATAACGGGTCGTTAATGGGTATAAAGTGATACACTGTTCATTACGGGCCAGTTTCACCACGGGTCGTTAATGGGCCAAGACTTACAAAGGGCCTCATATGGGCCGAAAGAAGTCATGGGCCACACATGGGTCGGAAGTTAAAACAGGCTGGAATCATATTGTACGGCCCAGATGACGCTACTGGGCCTAATTCGGATAGGGCGTAACGGGCCCTGGGTTAGCGGGCTGTAGATGGGCTATATGCGAACAGGCCGTTAACATGCTTTCCGTGGGCCGGCCCGCCACCTTTTAACCAAGTCAAACAGGCCAGCCTTTTCACAGGAATGGGCCTATGTTAGGCCGTGCCACGTGTCGCCGTATCATAGGCGCCTTCGGTCCAATGAGAGGATGACATCTGTCCCAACGGTGAGCCGACACGTGTTTCCTCCAGCCAATGATGATTTTACACGTGGAAAATCCCCATTGGTCGGGGCTGTTAACGGGTTATCGGATCCAAAACCCGACCCGATATCTTAACGGCGTTCCTTTACGGTGGATGTCACGTGTTGGTCACCCTTGACGAAAGAACTTCTGTGACGCACGATTTATTGTCATGGAAGTGGACACTTCTGTGATGATAATTTTGGTAATGTCATGGAACACTTCTACGACAACACAGGTATGACTATCTTGATTCTGTCATAAAATCGTCATGGATGTACATGCATGACAAAAAATGCGACCTACTGTGACAAACACATATCATCACGAAAGTGTATTTGTTTTGTAGTGAAGCATGGCCTTTTCCCAAGCATGTTTAAGCAGCGTCTTGAAAAAGTTGGTGCAGGAAGCACCAAGTCTTGCAACGGTGAGGACATTGGAGCGGCGTGCGATTTCTCCCAGAGGATCGTCGTCCAAGGTCTCCCAGCCCCGACGAGGAGGAGAACCGCCTGGCGAATCCAATGGAGCAGCGACGAACTGCCTTCTCTTCAGGGGGAGGGGAACTGGCGAGGAGGAGATAAGAGTGTAGTAACCGCAGGGCCTCATCCCTTCCAACTGTAGATCGTTCCTCAACGAAGGGGTGAGGCTATTATTTACTACTAGTACTAGCATTATGGAACGTTATGGGATTGCATTATACTGTAAATAATAGCAGTAGTAAGAAATTTTTGGCACTAGGTAGTAGTTTTTGGCGTGGATTAAGAAATTTTGGGTATGTTTTTGCCATTTTTTGTACATGCCAACTAGTGTCAAAAAACGTCTTACATTATGTGACGGAGGAGTACGTACTCGTACTGTAGCAGTACTACTACTACTTTTCTCAACTAGTAGTGCGATGTACTGTACTTCTAGTCTAGTCTAGTATAGTGCACCAGTTTTGAACTCTTGAATCTCAGGGCCAAGGAGCTACAGTTGGAAGTGGAGGGTACTACTATCCTCTATAAACATCGTTGTACTATCAATGCAGGGAAAGTACACCTGCGTAGTGGCCTAGTGGGTACTCTCGGTGCTCTATTCAGCCGCTCCTCTCACATAGCTGGCCTACTCAGCCGCTCCTCTCATGCACACACTAGCAGTCTGTTTATCAGCGGTGGTTACTGCGGGGGCAGAACATTTGAGTTATTTGATACAGCGAGACTAGGCTTTTCGCTTCCATTTGTGGAGGTGTAATGGATCTCGTTGAACTTTTTTAGTAGTTCCTTCTTTATGAATGAGATGAAGCAAAGCTTTTGCCTCCGTTTCAAAAGAAACACGTCAAGAGGAATTTCTTTTATAGTAGAGCCGATAATGGAGTGAAGTCCATGCGTGCAACGCCACAAGATACAGAGTAGTAGTAGAGCACTTTATGTATAGAGCCATATTGCACAGTTCCCAATGCCCCGCCAGGCTTTCCCGGCTCCTCGGGCTTAATTGGGAGGCGCTAGTTTAAATATGCTACTAGTTGATGAGGAAGCTGCAAGCGAGGTGCGGCTAGGGCGAGCATGCGAGCCACAGGATGCTGGGAAGGAAAACCCGTTCACGTGGCTAGGCTATCCAGTGCACCCAGATTGTGGGGCCGCATGTCCGTTTGACTTCAAAACTCAAACTACCCATGTAAAATATTGGCTCGCAGCGAAGTGTAGTAGTACTATTTTTTTTAAAGGCCGTCGTGCGTTCGGCCGAAATCGAACCCACAAAACGAGGTATACACTCCTGCGACCACTAGTAGTACTCGTTGGAGTACAACGCAACCAAGAATCGCCTTTTGTCGCTAGTAGTACGTACATTGTTCCTTACAAGAAACCCCTAATAATGCAAGAAACCACTAAAATGCCAAGAAACTACTACCACTTGCATACGTGGCAGACTTAAGATAAGACTACCTTATCAACCATTGTACATGCTCTTACCAACCAGCCCTACCAAGAAACGACTACTCTACAAAGTGCCGTTATAGGCACGTTTCAACCCATGGCCCTGTTTGGATACATTTGTTTTCAATCTAACCCTGCCATCCAAACACCACTTTGGTTAGAGTTAGTTCAAGGTTAGAATCTAACTCAAACCTCTGACAGGGCCTGTTGGGGATATTACCACTGGGCGTGAACCAGCCTACCTAGGCCGGGTTAACTTCATTAGTAGTGTAAAGGTGATTAAGCAGATGAAGGCCCAAGGCCTGTAGTCGGTTTAGAACCTGTAGCCGTAAACCGGCTTGGTATGTAAACTTGTATTGTAAGTTAGGAACAGAGAGAGACCAACCGGGATACGAGTATGAACCGGTGTGGGACTCTGTGGAACGATGGGCGTCGCCCTTGTATATAAGGGGACGACCCGGCGGCGGTTCAGGGACAGACAACAACAACTCGAGCCTAGGCGAAGCTTGTTTGCTCCCTAGCCATCGAAACCACATCAATTCCATCACAACTAGACGTAGGCTTTTACCTTCATTGAAGGGGCCAAACTAGTATAAACCCTTGTGTCTTTGTGTCCGCTTTAAGCCCTTCAAGTTAACCCGTAGCGATGGCTCCATGACTAAGTCCTTTCATGAGGACATCTGCCGTGACAAATCCACGACAGTTGGCGCCCACCGTGGGGCCATCGCACGATGGTTTGATGATCTTGGAGGGCAAGCTCAAAGGACTCGAAGGCTATGCTGTGGGCTGGATGACCAAAAGTCGTCGCGGCAAGCTCTACATCGACGATGCAGGATGGGGTCCTGAAGCCGGCTCGATCGAGTACGGGTACCGGGTCCCCTTTGGTGGCATACACATTTTTATCGGCAAGATTGGTGAGCCTGGGCCTGAGCCGGACATCCGCACCGACCTCGTCGAGACGGCTCAGTGTGCGAGATCTACCCAGGTTAAACCGGCCGTGAGGCGTGCCTTCGTGGGAGTCATCCACGGAGGAGAGCATGGGAACGAGTCAGAATATGGTAGCGAGACCGTCGTCTATTCTGGCGACGAGTCCTCAACCGACGAGACAGAATACTTGTATCAGTTGCAAGACGACCAGATTAGGGGTTGTTCCAATGGCGAAAGTATTCCGGACCCCCCTGAGCAGATCAACCGGGTTGGAATATTCATGGCCGGTACACAGGCGGCGAATCACTCCTCGACCACAGCAGCAATGTTCTCCGGATCAACAGCGGCAGCAGCAGCAGGGGCAGGAGGCCTTGTGCGCCCGCCGGTTCAAATTCTGTCTGACCTGTTTGATGCACTAGCTGTACTGATGGCAGAGGCCAATCCGGCGGATCAGGAGGCCCATGATGCAGAGATTGCAAAAGTGAGAGAGCAGATCGCACAAGCTAAAGCCGACTTGGCAGCAGAGAAGGACAGGATGGCCGCAGAGCGGGCCGCTTTGGACGCCCAGGCCTATAAACTTATGCTCGACCAGAACGCATCACAGGAAGTCTTGAAGCGGAAGCACAGATCACGCCTGCCGTTAGGGTTCGACCCTTGAAATCTCTTTCACACTCCGGGAGCGGGAACTAGTAATCCGCCGGGGCACCTGGAGGTAAACCGGGTCGAGGCACCAGGGCCAGGAGCGACGGTCCGACCCCGCCTGATGGAACCTCCTCGGCAGAACATTGTGATTCCTCCGCCGGTCCAGACACCTCCGGGTCATTATTCTAATCCTATGGACAATCTTGTCGCAGCTGCTGCGCGATTAGAAGCTATCCCGGTCGAAGGAGACTCTCCGCAAGCAATAGAGACGCGCCGGGTTAAGAAGCTTCTCCGGACCGCTTTGATTCAACAGGAGGCATATTCATACGGCCGCGATCGGATTCATTCAACACCCCGTCCAAGCCGGAGCTATAGTAGGTGCCTGGATGAACCGGCCATATCAAGCAATGCGCGGGGCCGTGAAGCGGCCCGTGGCAATAACCCAGCCGGTGGTGTTCACGATGCTCAGGATGTAGTGGACCGGGCCCGGGCACGAAGGGAGGCCGAGTTAGCAGCACAAAACGAGGCGGATCAGCTTACACCGGTTCGTCCAAACACCTCTGTTGGGCCAGGGGTTGCATCTAGCTTGGGAGTACCCTGTTTAGTCCCCGCTTTACGCAATGTACGCCTGCCCAAGGACTTCAAGGGCCCGCGCAAGGTACCGAATTACACCGCTGATTTATCTCCCGAAGCATGGGTAGAGAGTTACGAGATGGCAATGGAGATGCTGGATGTGGATGAGACCGCGTGTGCAAAGTACTTCACCATGATGCTTGAAGGCACAGCCCATACTTGGTTGAAGGGCCTGCCGCCTAATTCTATCAGTTCATGGACCCAGTTGCGGACCCGGTTTATCCAGAATTTCAAAGATACGTGTAAGCAGCCTAAATCCATAGTAGACTTGGCGGCTTGTGTTTAGGAGGATGGAGAGTCAACAACCCATTGGGTACGCCGCGTTTCTGAAGTCTTGCACTCGTCTGACAGGATCAATGCTGACTCTGCGATCTTAACCCTGGAGGGCAATTCCGGTTTAAGCCTCTAAAGCAAAAGTTAGGGCGTATGAAGCGGTTTTGTAATGACATGGGAACTCTCATGGCCGCTTTAGTGAAGTATGCTGATTCTGATAGTACCAAGGATCCTGATACCGACGATGACGAAGCAGGGAAGGGAAAGAAGAATGGCAACTCTAAGGGGCATCAATACAAACCGGCGGGCCATGGAAACGGAGGCAAACGTAAGGCGGATGGCAGCTTGGACTTTGTGGCTAACACTAATGCGCAGGACAAGGGTCAGCGGGGCAGAGGTAAAGCGGTGAATCGTAATGGGGCTCCAAATCCTAACCCGGATCGTTTAAACTATTTGCTGAATCAACCTTGCCCAAAACACGGGACGAAGGAGGCGCCGGCTAACCACCTTTGGAAGAACTGTTTCATTATGCAGGAATTTAAAAACTCTAATGCCTTCTGGATCAGGTGGTGGCTCAGGATCCGGTTTCCATGGGCCGGGTCACGATGGAGCTTCCGGTTTAGGTTTCAATCAGGGCGGTAATAATGACCAGGATAATCAGAACGGTCAAGGGGGTTACAACCAATAGCAGCAGCAGCAGCGGTCGGGTTATCAGAGCCAGCCAAAACAGTTGAATAATGGGCAGTATCACGTTTTCACAACTAGCTCGGATAAGCGCGACCGGAAACTTCATAAGCAAGCAGTAAACTCTGTTGAACCAGCCGTACCGCGTTATTTACGCTGGTCAGAGCAGCCGATCGTGTGGAGCA
>NC_041393.1:459390069-459417986 GCF_002162155.2 Triticum dicoccoides
AGTGGTAGACCCTCAGGTGGGAGGTTATAAATTCACCAAGGTACTCATGGATGGAGGGAGCAGTATTAACATGCTGTACTATGAGACATTCCGCCGCATGGGGCTAACCGACAAGGATCTCAGACCGTCTAATACGGTGTTCCATGGTGTGGTGCCTGGCAAGTCAGCATATCCTGTTGGTAAGATAGCCCTGGAGGTGGCTTTTGGGGACGAGCATGATTCCCGATCCGAGACACTGACCTTTGAGGTGGTGAAGATCCAGAGCCCGTATCACGCCTTGTTTGGGCGGCCAGCTTATGCCAAATTCATGGCACGGCCTTGTTATATCTATTTGCAGCTCAAGATGTCGGGTCACAAAGGGACAATAATGGTTCATGGGAGCCGCAAGGTTGCTTTGGAATGTGAGGAAGGTGATGCGGCCTATGCGGAGTCGGTTTGTGCCACGGAGGAGTTAAAATATTATAAGGACAATGTTGATCCGGCGGACATGACCCCTTTGAAGAAGCCAACAACAGAGCATGATTCAGATCTGAAGTTCAAATCAGCGGCTGAGACTAAGCTTGTTGATTTCGTGCCTGGCGATTCATCCAAGCAGTTCACTGTCAGTGCCAACTTGGACCCTAAATAGGAAAGCGCGCTCATCGAGTTCATCCGTGAGAATCGGGTCATTTTTGCATGGAAGCCTTCTGACATGCCAGGTGTACCGAGGGAACTCGCTGAGCACACTCTTAATGTGGATCCTAAGTATAAACCGGTAAAGCAATTTCTCCGCCGGTTTAACGAAGAGAGGCGCAAAGCTATTGGGGAGGAGGTAGCCAGGCTCTTAGCAGCTGGTTTTATCATTGAAGTGTTCCATCCAGAGTGGCTTGCTAATCCGGTGTTGGTTCTTAAGAAAAATGGCACTTGGCGTATGTGTGTGGATTATACGGATCTCAACAAGGCTTGTCCAGCGGATCCTTTTGCCCTCCCCCGCATTGACCAGATTATTGATGCTATGGCAGGTTGTGAGCGTTTGAGTTTTTTGGATGCGTATTCTAGGTATCATCAGATCAAAATGGCGGTTAAGGACCAGGAGAAGACGGCGTTTATTACTCCCTTTGGAGCCTTCTGCTATGTATCTATGCCTTTTGGGCTCAAGAGCGCCCAAGCCACTTATCAACGGTGTGTACAGAATTGCCTGCATAAACAGATCGGCCGCAATGTGCACGCCTATGTGGATGATATTGTAGTCAAGTCAAGGCAGAAGGAGACGCTGGTTGATGATTTAAAGGAAACCTTTGACAACTTGCGGGTTTACAAGATGATGCTTAACCCTGCCAAATGTGTCTTCGGTGTTCCGGCAGGCAAGTTGCTGGGCTTTCTTGTGTCCAACAGAGGAATTGAGGCTAATCCGGAGAAGATTACGGCTATCACCTCCCTGGCTAAACCGAAGTGTATCAACGATGTTCAGCGTTTGGCGGGTCGGATCGCCGCACTGAGCCGGTTTATCAGCCGCCTCGGAGAGAAGGCCATCCCTTTGTACCAGATGTTGAGAAAGACAGATCAATTCGTCTGGAGTCCAGCTGCTCACGAAGCGTTGGAGGACTTGAAGCGGCAATTAGCCAATCCGCCCGTTCTTGCAGCTCCGGTCGACAAGGAGCCGTTATTGTTATATGTAGCGGCCAATGCTCGTACAGTTAGCGTGGCTATTGTGGTAGAACGCAAGGAGGTAGGCAAGGAATATCCGGTTCAGCGGCCGGTTTACTATATCAGCGAGGTGCTTATTGAATCCAAGCAAAGGTATCCGAATTGGCAGAAGCTGGTATATGGAGTTTTCATGGCAAGCCGGAAGCTGAAGCAATATTTCCAAGGGCACCCTATCACAGTGGTCAGTTCAGCTCCCTTGGGCGATATCATACAGAACCGGGAGGCGACCGGCCGGATTGCCAAGTGGGCTATAGAACTTGGGCCGCACGGATTGAAGTACGTACCCCGGACGGCGGTAAAGTCTCAAGCACTTGTTGATTTCATCAATGATTAGACCGAGTTGCAAGCACCAGAGGAGAAACCGGATCACACATATTGGACTATCCATTTTGATGGATCCAGGCAATTGGAAGGCTCGGGGGCTGGAGTCGTGTTAACTTCCCCACGAGGTGATAAGTTTTGTTATGTTCTCCGCTTAATGTTCCCTTGTACTAATAATGCAGCTGAGTATGAAGCCTTGCTCCATGGTCTCCAGATGGCTAAGGAGATGAATCTAAGTCGGGTTAAGTGCTTCGGTGACTTGGACCTCGTAGCTCAACAGGTGTCTGGCACTTGGGATTCTAAAGACCCACTCATGGCTGCATATCGTTGTGAGGTGGATATTGTTGCAGGTCACTTCAAGGGTTATCAGGTGGATCACGTGGATCGTCGAAAAAATGAAGCGGCGGACGCTTTAAGCCGGTTGGGCTCTCAGCGTAAACCGGTCCCGCCTAATGTTTTTCTTGATGTGTTGCACAATCCATCAGTCAAGCTCCTAGGTGAAGCGGATTTGGCTATTCCTGATCCGGAGGCTCAATTGGTGGCAGCCCACCATGTTATACCGGATTGGACAGTTCCCTATCTTGCGTACATGAACCGGGGAGAGTTGCCAGAGGATGAGACTCTAGCCAGGCAGATAATCTGGTGATCCAAATCTATGACAATTATCAATGGCGAATTGCATCATTGCAGTGTATCAGGGGCATTTCAACGTTGCGTCTCTCCTAAGGAAGGTTGTGAAATTTTACGCGAAATCCATGAAGGGGATTGTGGTCACCACGCCGGTTCAAAGTCTTTGGTGGCTAAGGCGTTTCGTCACGGGTTTTACTGGTTGACGGCTCATGCTGATGCGGAGGACTTGGTTAAACGGTGTGATGGCTGTCAGAAATTTTCAAGGCGTGCTCATGTGCCGGCTCAAGAATTGAGGATGATTCCAATTACTTGGTCGTTTGCGACTTGGGGGCTGGATATGGTCGGACCTTTTAAAAGGTCCAAGGATAAGAAAACCCACCTTTTGGTGGCAGTTGACAAGTTTACCAAGTGGGTTGAAGCGGAGCCTGTCAGCAAGTGTGATGCAGCTACAGCGGTTCAGTTCATTAAAAAGTGATTTTCCGGTTTGGCTTTCCACACAGTATCATTACTGACAATGGTACCAATTTATCCAAGGGTGCTATGAAGGAATTCTGTGAACGTGAGCACATCAGACTGGACGTATCATCAGTGGCTCACCCCCAGTCCAATGGGCAGGCAGAACGAGCTAATCAAGAGATCTTGCGAGGCATCAAACCCCGGCTTATGGTTCCACTGCAAAGAACACCGGGATGTTGGGTTAAAGAACTACCATCTGTACTGTGGAGTATCAACACTACGCCCAACCGATCCACAGGATACACACCGTTTTTTATGGTCTACGGAGCAGAGGCGGTTCTCCCTAGTGATATCCGGCACGATTCGCCTCGTGTGGCGGCTTATGTTGAAGCGGACAATGAGACAGCACGACAAGTTGCTTTGGACCTATTAGATGAGGAGCGTGACATAGCGGCTGCCCGCTCGGCGATTTATCAACAAGGTCTTCGTCGCTATCACAGTCGCCGGGTCAGAACCAGAACTTTTCAAGAAGGAGATTTGGTGCTTCGGTTCATCCAAGATCAGACGGATATGCACAAGTTATCCCCACCTTGGGAGGGACCTTTCGTGGTCAGCAAGAATCTGCACAACGGGTCGTACTATCTGATTGATATTCGAGAGCATAAAGACTCACACACATCAGAGGAGGAGACCAACAGGCCATGGAATATAGCTCATCTTCGGCCTTACTACACTTGAGCCATCGGCTCTATGTATGTACATATTATGGCAGTGTATATATTATCATTGAAATATTAAAACCGGAGCCTCCGCTAAAGCGAGGTGTCTGTCCTTTCATATCATGCGTGGTTACATGGAGTGGTTCTGTTTTAAAACGGCCTCCGGTTTACCCCTTGAAATTTGTTTTTCAAAACAGTTTTGTGATATCACTTGGGGCCTTGGTCGTGTCCGAACCAACGCGACACCTTTTGATAGGCGAAAGCCACCAGATCACTTGGGGACATGGTCAAGTCTGAACCAGTCACGCCTCTTGATCGGCCTAAGGCCACAAAATCACTTGGGGGCTTGGTCGAACCCGAACCATTGCCACGCCTCTTGATCGGCATAATTGCCACGGTTTCATTTGGGGACCTGGCTGACTTGAACCATTGTCACTCCTATTGGGGGCTTGGTCCTGTCCGACCATGGTAACACCATCTGATCAGCTCAGTAAAGCATGTTTTTAAACGGTTTTTATCATTGCCTTTGCTGCCATATTTCTTTTATGACTATTCTTCAATTTTTTGTTGTGTTTCTTTTGAACCAACAACACTTTTTTACCGGTTCAGCTGACGGAAATCGGTTCATTTGTATTCCGGAGAAATATGCCCGGTTTAACTTTCCTGTTAACATCATGAAGTAGCAGGGGGGCTCATAATGACCCAGCACGATTTACAAGGGAGTTGTTTTCTCCCCTTTGATGGTAACGGTTTATAAATACTCCGTTTCAAGCCTGGCTAAGCCAACTTCATGCCCAGCGATGGCAGGTATTTTGTATCACATATTTGATTATATGTTTTAAATACATTGATATATATATATATATATCAAGGTTATAAACCGGTTGGCGGTATAACCGCCACCGCAGTTCAAGATTTTTCTGATTGCAGGAAATATAATTAAGGATTTCAAGCAAAAGCATCAGTACTTATGCACGAAGGCATATTTCGAGACAGAAGTATTGACTATCCTATTACAAGGCAACGCGGTGCCCAAATAAGATCATTGTTGTTCCGGCGGATCATAATAAAGCAGTTATGTAAACCAGCTTCCGGTTCAAGCTTGCTCATCAAACCGGTCTGATGGTTGTGGGTCGTCCCGCGCTGCTTCAGCTTCCTCATCTCTATCCATTGGCTGGAAATCAACAGTGGACCAGTCGATTCCCATTAAAGCTTGAAAGACAGCCTCTTCATGGATCAGAGAAGATGGTTCAATATTAGGAGCGTAAGTATGCTTACGGATTGGAGGAATCAGATTTTCCGCTTCAGGAGTTGGTGTAGGCACTCGTTTGTTCTGATCATTGTACTGAGCTTGATAATGCGACAAGTCTGCCTCTTCAGCCAATTGACAAGCCAGAGGGCGTACTGCACGGTTTATCGCCCTCAAATCATCTTCATTGAACTCTGAGCCATCTTCCTTCAAGCTGGGATAGCCTTGAGATGCTTCAATAGGATCGAAATCTGGCACCCAAGCTTTTGCCCGGATCAAGGCATTAATGGCTCCGGTTCGAGCAGCAGATTTCTTTAGTTCTTCAATCCGAGCAGGAAGCATTGACAACCTATTAAGAGTGTCTTGGATTAAGGAAGGTGACGGATTATTATGCGATGCAGTGGTGATGATCCGTTGCGCTCCCGTATACAGCTGTTCAATTAAAGTGTTGGCAGCCTTCAATTTCTTTCGAACATCTGACCCTAAGTGACCAATGCGTGTACCTGTAACAATACAAGAAAGATCACAAACCGGATTTATTATAAGCAGGTCAGAGTTGTTCACGAAATCAAAAGGGACTTACCGAAGATAGCAGCGGTCATGGAATGTACTTGCCGCTTTACGGCGGTCAGCTCATCTACCACCGGTTTAAGAGCAGCTTCAGCGTTTTCAGCTCTTTTTATTAAATCGGCCTTCTCAGTGGCCCAATCAGTCCGCTCCTTCTCGAAGCCCTCCTTCAGCTGTTCTGTGATACTCAAAGCGCTGGTTAATTCTTCCCTTGCCTTGTCGGTTTTAGCTTGCTGGGTTTTCAAAATTTCCTGCAGATCAGTAATCCGGTCTTCTTTGATCTGCACTTCAGCCTGCATAAAGACAGTGCTTGGCTTTCAACAAACGGTACAAGAATTTGAAGTACCAACCACATAACAAGTTATATGCTTGATACTTGGGGGCTAATGCACCTTCAATTTTCATCTGTTACTAAATCGCAAAGTCCCAAGCTCAATACAGGTATTCAACTTGGCACTTGGGGGCTAATGGCTATTTGCTCAATTATGTTCTGATGTTAGAATCTTTATTGGAGTCCCGGTTTAACTATACTAAGTTGAACCGGCCCTTGGGGGTTACATTGATGGAGTTCAAAGTATTGAGGACTATATTCAAGTCCCGGTTTGAAGAAGATTACAAACCGGCCCTTGGGGGCTAGGAGGATTAATACAGTGGCAGTAATTAAAGAAAGAAGAAGCATAAGGAAGTTACCTCAAATTTATCTCTCATCATCTTTACCATGCCAGCTTCACAGTCACGACTAGTGTATAACCGGTTCAAGTAACCAGAATGAAGATCTCGGGCACTCAGAGCAGCATATGTTTCCAGATCAACATCCCATTTGCCTTTGTTCATGGCATAGAAATCTTCTTTGACAGTATGCTTAGTTAAAGCGACAGGATTCCCTGGTTCAGAGTGACCTACGCCGGTAATTACAACATCATCATCCTTGGACTCGCCGGTTTGCGTTGGCGCGGTCGGTGTATCGGCAGGCTTTGAAGGGCTGCAGGATCTATCAATGCGGATGGAGCTGGCAGGCTGATCAGCAGGGACTGAAGTATCGATAGGCCTTTTATCAATAATGGCATCATCTTGCAAAGGAGGATCATTGGGAATATCCTCAGGAACGAACGCTTCAAAATCCGGTGTTTTATCCTGTTCAGGGGCAGTGTCTTCCTCGGTCGCTTTATTCAGGCGGGCTTTCTTGCTTGGTTTAGGTTTAGCCCTGGAAGAGAAACAAAGAGTCAAGGAACATCATAAGTTATAACATGGTATACCGGAAGCATATATTTAGTCTAGCTTACCCAAGAACCGTTTCAGTGGTGGCAGCTGAGTGGCCGACGATTCACCAGAGGAAGAATGGGAAGTAACCTGATAATCGGAGTCCGACGGATTAAGAGGTTGACGGATGAAATCCGCTTTAGGAGGTAAATTAATAAAAAGGTCGGAGACCTTGGAGCGGCATTTTCGAACCGGATTGTTTGGTAAACCGGCGGAGGTAACTACCTGGCCGCTGTGCCGGGTTGTGCGGAGAGCTTCATGTTGCTGAGTCTTCATAAGAAATTTGGGATCCAAGTAAGCAAGAGGATGAGAAAATTTAATTTTCCGGTTTACCTGGCGAAATTTTGGCAAAGGCAAAGGATCTGAATCGGAAGAGAGAATAGTTACCTCAGCGACATCAGCATTACTGGCTTCAGCGTCGTCCTGACAAGTATCATTATCAATAAGGCGTGTAAAAAGTAAGCCTAGTGAATCGAGTTCTACCTCAGGGTCCGAGTTACCCACATCATCATCAACAGCCGGATCAGATGAAGCAGTGGTTTTCCTCTTCTTAGCAGGCTTCTTGACAACCTTGGTCTTTAGCCGGGTTGGCCGTTCTGTTTTCTCCAGTTTGTCTTGTGGAAGCTTCTTGCTCCAAAACGGATTATCACCCTGGTTAAGCAGCAGTTGATGTCAGACAGAGATAGCAATAACAGGTTCAGTAAAAAGTACAATTAAAATCTTACAGCTGGCGGTTTGTTGGTAGCACGGAAAGGGGCCAGGCCAGTTTGAGCGCAAAGGTGCTCCGGTTCGTTCAGCATTTTCTTCACAGCCTCTGTGACTTCATCATCGGAGAGCTAAATGTTGGTGTGTCGGAGTGGGTCATCAATGCTACCAGTATACTTGCACATTAAACCAGAGCGCCGGCTGAGAGGCAGTATGCTCCATGATATCCAGCAGCGTGCGAGATCTACTCATGTTAAACCGTTGGCCATGAAGGCTCGGAGTTTGGATAATTGCGGAGCATATTTACTCCTCTCCTTGGCACTTAACCTTTGTGGGAAGGGGTGTGTATTGCTGAGCCGCTCCGGACGAAAGCCAGGCAAGGGATTTTCATCATCAGGGGAAGTATCTTTGCAGTAAAACCATGTTGCATTCCACTCCTTGGGGTGACTGTGCAGTTTGGCATGAGGATAAGTGATTTCTTTCCTTTTCTGAATTGCCATACCGCCCAATTCGGTATTGGGACCATCAGTGAATTCTGTGCGGCGGTTTAAGTGGAAGCAGTCTCTGAACAATTCAACTGTGGGTTTCTCTTGAAGGTATACCTCGCAAAGCACTTGGAAGTGACATAAGTTGGTAACAGAATTGGGGCCAATATCTTGCGGGCGGAGTTGAAAATTGGCTAACACATCCCGGTAAAATCTAGAGCCGGGCGGTTTGAAGCCCCGGGCTAAGTGATCCGCAAAGATCACAACCTCTCCTTCTTGAGGTGTGGGAGGACATTCATTGCCAGGAACCCTCCAGTGGATAGTCTCTTTGCTGTCTAAAGCGCCGATCGAAACTAA
This sequence comes from Triticum dicoccoides, assembly GCF_002162155.2. Classification (NCBI taxonomy): domain Eukaryota; kingdom Viridiplantae; phylum Streptophyta; class Magnoliopsida; order Poales; family Poaceae; genus Triticum; species Triticum dicoccoides. Next base: position 459,398,505 of record NC_041393.1, read on the forward strand.
ATCGTCCAGCTGAGTTTCTGTGACGCGAGAAGGAACCCAGTTGCACTCATATACTTGTTTGGTCATGACGAGATCTACAAGAAATAAGTGATTCTGGTTCAAGAATGCGCTGGTATGAACAATGTTAAACCGGAGGCAGTACCTTTAAACCGGATTTTTATGCAGTGGCATCGTATGGCTACAGAAGTCTGGCGGTTCAACAAGGGGACTAATGGTATCTACCGTTTTATTAACTATTTCTATATTAAGTTAAACCGCCTGATCTAAACATTGAAAGCAATTGAGGTTGCGGATGGCTAAGTATGCAGAAACAGGTTTCACAAAGTCTTATTGCAGCAATGGATCTGAAGCAAGTTCAGAAAAACAGAAAATATTCAGAAGATTAAAGCAGCACGGAAGTGAATCAATGGGCAGGTATGTAGATGAGATCTATGGACTTGAGCGTGAAACTACAGACGGATACTAAGAAGCTACTGCTGGTCAGAGCAAGGTTTCACAGATATGTTCAGGAATCTAGGTGCGAGTATGAACAAGTGATGAACACGGCAAGAACATGAAACCATAGAGTAGATCTATGTTAAGAAGAACAGAAGACTTACCTGAGTTGAAGAAGACGCGGAAGGCTACCGTAGTGCTCTGGTGCGTTCAGGTTGATGCAGCGGCCCAAGACGGTGCAGAGGTCAACTGCGACGGCGGAGCTCTGAGGCTGGCGACGCGAGGAAGACGAAGAGAAAGAGACGAAGGGGAGAAAGGGAAATGACCCTCCGGTCCTATTTATAAGGAAAAGGACGTGTGTCAGGCACGTGAATCCAGGAGCCATAAGATTCGGACGTGGAGTTGCTGCCTTGGGTATCGCAGAAAGCGTTATAAATATTAACTTCATGATGACGTCATGCCGGTTTACAGCAACCAGAGATGATGACGACATGGCGGTTTACCAATTACCAGAAGATGTTGAAGACAAAGATTTTTGTGAAAGATTGACATGAACCAGTTCAAATCAATCTGGGGCCTAATGTTGGGGATATTACCACTGGGCGTGAACCGGCCTACCTGGGCCGGGTTAACTTCATTAGTAGTGTAAAGGTGATTAAGCAGATGAAGGCCCAAGGCCTGTAGTCGGTTTAGAACCTGTAGCCGTAAACCGGCTTGGTATGTAAACTTGTATTGTAAGTTAGGAATAGAGAGAGACCAACCGGGATACGAGTATGAACCGGTGTGGGACTCTGTGGACCGACGGGCGTCGCCCGTGTATATAAGGGGACGACCCGGCGGCGGTTCAGGGACAGACAACAACAACTCGAGCCTAGGCGAAGCTTGTTTGCTCCCTAGCCATCGAAACCACATCAATTCCATCACAACTAGACGTAGGCTTTTACCTTCATTGAAGGGGCCGAACTAGTATAAACCCTTGTGTCTTTGTGTCCGCTTTAACCCCTTCAAGTTAACCCGTAGCGATGGCTCCACGACTAAGTCCTTTCATGAGGACATCTGCCGTGACAAATCCACGACAGGGCCCATGTCTCCCATTAAGTCAACACCTTCTATTCGATCGGGCGTTATGACTTGTCGGACCTACATGTCAGTCTGCACAAAAATCCCCGAGTGACCTCCTACCTCCGGCCCGTCCACCTAGTCATCCTCGGCCATGGGACGCAGCTACCGCCGCCGGCAGAAGGCAAGGTCAAAACCGTCGGCGGTGCGGAGCCCATAGTTGCGGCAGCCCGGATGCCAGCTCCGTCCGGCGCTCGCGGCCGCTAGCTAGCCAAGATAGCTCCGTCTAGCTGCTTCTCTGCAACGTTTGCTAGCTAGATTGGCACGGCAGCGTGGCGGCTTGCTCGCGCGCACCGTGCTAAGGCCACCCATCTGGCTCGAATGAAGGCCAGCACGGCGGCTTGCTCGCTCGTGAGTCACGCTCGGGCCAGCCTGCCAACCCATGCGGAGGCCAGCGCGGCGTCCGGCCCGTCCGGCGGAGCGGCGGCCAACTCGCTCATCACCAACGCCACCGACGAACACGCATCAGTACTGTTTGAAGTAATGTTCAGGAAAAATAATGATTTGAGGGGGAATAACAGGATAGAAGGTGAGATGTGGGTCCCTCATGTCAATGGTGAAACAAACTGTGTTGGTTTAAGCTGCCTCATCAGCACGGACGTGTGGGCCAACCCTGTCATAAATGGGTTTAAATGAACCTAATCGGTAGGAGTACTAGGTAGTAGTTTTTGGCGTGGATTAAGAAATTTTGGGTATGTTTTTGCTATTTTTTGTACAATAGATTCTTCCTAGGGCTGGTTGAAAGTGGTAGTTTTTTGTTAAATACTCTACATATTGTAAGTAGGAGTGAAAGTTAAGCTTTGGAAGCCAATAAGCAAGGCTAGTTACATAGTGCATATGTGTACATGATTGAAAGTACATATCAGCCATGAGTGACTAATATCTTGATGGAAAACTCGAAACTATGGAATACTAGGAAAAAAATTCAAGGTTGGAAATACTAGCAATGTTCATGTCTGTTGCAATGAATCATAATTAGAATAATACTTATTCACAAACTTGGTACAAAACACTCTAATTTTGATATACATATGTCACTCTAGATATATTATGTTTCAATTAGAATATATTCCTTGGGCTGTTTTGGTGAGGTCAGGGAGGGATGTGGTTGGTTTTAAGATACTAATTATGGGTTTTTCTGCAAATTGGTAGACAAGTGGGATGTTGGTGAGAAAAGGCAACAACTTACCTCACAATCGTTAGATGTAGATCTAATGGTCAGAAATGACGGATGGCAGACACACCAGCATCACGAACTTAGTCTTGTGTAGGAGTACTAGCAAGATCCGTGCATTGCACGGAACATCAAGATGCATTTTTTTATAAAACACTTGTTGTGATTGACCCTTGAGGGAGTAATCCCGTGTGTAAAAACTAATGATATCTCGAGAAATATGAGATAAGGTGAAGAGGAGTGGGGTCTGGTGGTGGTTCATGGTCGGACTGAGCGGAGGCATGGGGATTGACAACACCGGTAGCGGCCACCAGGCCAGTTTGTTTCAGAGGCTTCATTTCTTAATTGCTCAACAATGAGGTTTGTTGGAGATAAGGATGAACGAAGGAAGGCCTTGTCTACAAATGTGGAGAGGGGTGCGGGTATCTTTTAGTTTAATTTCCATCCGTCAGATATAGATCGGACGGTCTATATTGCAAGATGGCACACGTACCATCATCACTAACTCGGTTTTTTATAAGAGAAGAAATATAAGTATGGATATACAAATGTATTATCGATACTTGCTTCCGTAAACTAGCATCTACATTCTATTCAACGCCTCGGCATGTGGGGCCTTAGCACAATGACTTATCGACTGTGTAAAACAAAGATTTTCCCATCACCGACAAGGAGGGGGTGACGGCGACGCGCTTTTTGGCTTGCTCTAGTCCTAGTAGTCATACTAGGTGGTCTAAGCACGTGTAGATTTATTCTTTTTCACGTCTCATGTTCGCCGTACTTCCACGACTGTTGATGAATAGACGGTAAGTTATTCACAGGGAAACCCTTGTTGAGCATGTTTGCGAGAGAGAGAGACAGTGTGCGTGTGTGATATGTTAGAGACTGAGGCAATGATAACAGATTCTTTGTGTCTATGTGTGTGGAGGATAGAGAGAGACATGTACATGGGGCTTTGTGTTGTGTAACATGGAGACACATATACATAATTAGAGAGTGAGTGTGTGAGATACACATGCGAACATGGGGAGAGATGAGGATCCAGATAAATGGGTGTTTGTGCGTGTCTGTGTGTGTTTGTGCACGCGTTTGTGTGTGAGAGGGAGAGAGTGTATGTGGAGTAGAGAGACCACTGATGATGTAAACCTAGTATAAGGGAAGGGGGAATGGTGTGACATGTGTAGTAGCAGGATAGCACGGGTGCGGGCGAGGGGAGAAGACTATTTGGAAGAGACATCGAGTGTGTGTGTGGGAGAGGGGTGTGAGAGTGAGAGAAAGAGAGAGCTAGCGACACACACACACACACAGAGAGAGAGAGAGAGAGGAAGAGAGGGGGCGAGAGGGATCATTTGTGTCCATAAATGGCGTATAGATAGGGAGACAATGTTGATGTTGTCCGAAATTGGCCTATGAACGGAGACGCAAGGGAAGCGAGTCATTGTGTGTGTTATAGGGACTTCATGAGAGATCTAGAATAGATGGTGTAGAGAACAATGTGTGAAATCGAGAACGATTATACATTAGGGAGCTATGCAAAGAGTCATGACATATATGTATACAGGGAAGGGGCTGGGGCGGGTCCGCATGTGGGAGAGATAGAAAGAGGAGAGTGGTGCACAAGGAGACAAAGTGTGCTTGTTTGCAGTGGGGGTGGTGTGTGAGGTGAGTGTGCGAGAACCACATAACTAGGGAGATAGACGTTTGGGGCGACGTTTTGTGTGTATGGGAAATATACACTCTACATAGTGTGTGTGCCTGGGTAAGAGAGATAGCGGGAGACCTAGAGAGTGAGGGAAGAGATGTGTGCATGCCCGAGAGACAAAGTGATAGAGACCTATGTTGGGGTACGGACTTTACAAGAGAGAGGGGTGTTAATGTGCTCGTGTGTTGGTGTTTGGGGGAGAGAACGACTTCTCTATGTGTGTGTGTGTGTGTGGTGGTGGTGGGGGGTGACTTCAGATAAATAGTGAGGTGTCTATATTTAAGGGACTTTAGCGTAATTGAGATATTGTGCACTCATGGTTGATCAATTTTGTCAGGACCCCGATCCTATGCCACACCGATCTAGCATGTAACACCTCATATCACTTTGCGGCCTCACGCACAGTATTCCGACGGGTGTCGCCTTACCAGGCCCGGGACCGTTTGTGCCTTTTGGCTCACGTATATGATAGTGTCGCTAGCATCCATATGACAAAGAACCCAGGCTGACATGGCTAGTCGTAAACCCAAAGTGGCACTAACTTACGGGGACAAGCATACATGACCCAGCAACGAACGTGTCGGTCATCAGCGAGTGAATACGGACTGTAGCAACTGGGCTAGCAGGACTCCGGAGAATCCGGGCTGTAGCAGGCTAACAGGACTTCGGTAGACACCGCATGACATTTCCCCGAAGGGACAGACACAGGAACGAAGAAGGACACATGCCGGCCAGCCTAAGTGTTCCGGAGCAGTAGCAAGCTACCAGGGCTCAATGGAAGCACTAGGAGACATTTCCCGGTAAGAGAGGCTACCAAGAATAAACAACTAGATAGTCAGATCCCACACATACCAAGCATTTCAATAACATACACACAATATGCTCGATATGTGCAAATACAACATGGCATCACAACATAACTCTACGACTCAAACTATTTATTCAATAGGCTCCGAGGAGCGAGATATTACAAACATGGGTCTCATGACCTAGCATTCAGAGCACACAAGTCAAGCACAAGCGGAAGCTTAACATGTCTGGGTACAGACATCTACAAATGAAAAAGGCTGAGAGCCTGTCTATCTACCAGCCGAGGGCACAAGATCGTAGCTGAGGTAACAAGCTAAACATCGAAGTCCACGCAATACTATTACTCAGACTGAAGTCTCTCTGCAAAAACATAAAATAAGCAACGTGAGTACAAATGTACCCAGCAAGACTTACATCAGATCTAACTACATATGCATCATTATCAACAAAGGGGGTGGTGGAGTTTAACTGCAGCAAGCCAGCTTTGACTCGGTGGCTATCCTGATCTACGACTGCAAGTAACTCTTTTGAGGTGGCGCACACGAGTCCACATATTCACCATATCAATACACCACTATGGATCCGCTCCCGTCTCCCTACGAGAACGCCATCCATAGCACTCACGCTTATCTTGCGTATTTTAGAGTATCCACTTTCACTTGTCTATGAACTGTACAGGCAACCCAGAAGTCCTTTACCACAGACACGGCTATTCGAATAGATAATGTTAACCCTGCAGGGGTGTACTTCTTCACACACGCTCTCACCACGTATCGCCGTTTACACGACATGTACTCGGCAACCTTCAAGCGGAAGCCCGGCGAGGGTGTCGGCCACGACCTGACTAACCACACAAGTCTCTCGTCTAGGTTTATCGCCTATTCGGGTTCCATCCGCAAGGAGATCCGGCCGGGGTGTCGCTCACGGCCCCAAACGATGTGTGCAGGGTTCCCAAGCCCACCTCGACGGGTGGATCTATGCTTGGTACACCGTGCCACTGTGCCTAGTTTGTCCCAAGCCCACCTGTACCGGGTGCCACTTGGTAGACTACTAACACTACCTACAAACACTAGAAACTAGTTGCAACTCCTGGACAGAGATCAAGTTGATTAATAAGTCGAGAGGGGCACTTAAGCATTCCAATGTGTGGTAGTAACTGTTCATGGATCACAAACACATAACTCAGTTCGTGAGGACGGTTTCAATGAGACAAGCCACCATGTACTCCTACATGGCCTCTCACCGCTACCTTTACCAAATCGTGTTCACACACTTAGCTCACACATAGTAGGACCTGTTCACACACCTCTGATTCATCCCCGATGAATCAGACCTGACTCAACTCTAAGCCGTAGCAGGCATGACAAACAGGCATGGATGAGTAGGCACATCGGGGCTCAAACAACTCCTACTCATGCTAGTGGGTTTCATCTATTTACCGTGGCAATGACAGGTCATGCAGAGGAAAGGGGTTCAACTACCGCAGCATGTAACAGTTGAATCATTGTTGTCCTAATGCATTAAAAGAGAGCAGGAGCGAGAGAGTGGGATTGTATCGGAATGAACAAGGGGGTTTTGCTTGCCTGGCACTTCTGAAGAAGATATAGCTCTTCATCGGTGTAATCGAACTCATCGTCGGAACCACGTCTATCAAGAGGGGATAAGCACCGACAAACAAAGAAGAAACACAATCAATTCAATGCACAATATGATGCATGATCATGACATGGCAATATGATGTGGTTTGAGCTAATGCATCTAGCAGCAGGTTAAATGAAGTTGCTTTGAACCTTAGTTCAAATTCAAACTTCATATGTGAAGGTTTTAATGCCATTATATGATTTGGCCTAAACAGCATCCATAAGTTGTTCTAACATGCGTGAAAATGGTACAGATGGATAGATTGGATTTTTCTGATCATTTTTCATATATAAATTATTTCATTTGGAGTTACGGTTGAATTTCTATGATTTTTAGAAGTTTAGGACATTTTCTGGATTTTCTGATTTATTTTAAATCCAGAAAATCATTTACTGCATCAGCATTGCATCACTGTGACATCAGCAGGTCAATTGGGGCGGTCCGGGTCAATCATGACCAGTGGGTCCCATCCGTCAGTGACTAACCTAACTAATCTAATTTAGTTAGCGTTAAACTAACACTAATCTAGTTTAGTTAGTGGCCTGGGGCCCACTGTCAGTGTCTGTTAGGTGCTAACTAGAGGTGATTAGTGCCTAATTAAGCAGCCACGTCATGATCTCCGGTCAAACCGGTCAACCTGCCGGCGTTTAGCCGCCGGCGGGGTCAAACGCGGTGGAGGTGCTTGGGATTAGGCTGCGGTGCTCCGTTCGACGCGCGGCTAGGCTCGTTAGAGAGCTCTTGCCAGCGCGCATCGGATGGGGGTGGTAGACGGGCGTGTGGTGGCCGGAGCTGACAGCGGCGAGCTCGGCCGCGGCGGCCGGAGCTTGGGTTAGTTTGGGCTTGGCGTTAGGGTGGTCGGGAGGAGGAGCTGGTGGGAGCTGCGTGCTCCTGGGAAGGCACCGAACGCGTTGACGCGCTCAGGCGCGAGCTGTGGTGGCTAAAACAATGGCGGCATCATGGCCAGCGGCGATGAGCTCTCAGCTCCGGCGGAATCGAGCTAGCGGAGAGAAATGGAGGGAAGGTGAGCATAGGGGAAGGTGCAGGAGCTCACAAGGGGTCGGAAGAGAAGCTCGGGGAGCTCGGGGAAGCTTCTGCACCGGCGAATTGACGACGGCGATCTCCAGGCACCGGAGATGGAGACGACGACGCTCCGGTCGACTGCGGCCTCCTCTGGTCGCGTGCGTGGGGTGTGTAGCTCCACGCGGTCGGGGCGGAGCTCAGGGATGCGGAGAGGGAGCGAGGGGGTGGTTGTGGCCGTGGTGTAGCTTGTCGGCAGCGACGGCGCGGTTCGGGTGAGCTCAGGGGAGAGAGCCAGGGGAGGGGAATGAGAGCAGCGAGTGAGGGAGAGGGGACAAGGGCTTCGGGCATCTCCGTGGCGCTGGTAGAAGGCCCGGGGCTCCAGGTGGAAGCAGGAGGTGGCCGAGGGCTCTCGGGCGCGCGCCACGCCTCGCCTGTACCTTCTGGCAGAGGTGGGGGATGACTGGCAGCGGCGTTGGGCTGGGCCGGCCAGGTGGGCTGCCTACTGGACCGTCCAGGTAAGCCAGGTAAGTTTCTCTCTCTCTCTCTTTTATTTCCTGTTTTCTATTTTTCTGTAACTTTGTGGCTTTTCTAAAAATACTTAGGCATTTTCAAAAATCACCAAACTGCACATGCCCATTGTTTAGAACATATCCAACATGGAACATTTCAGTTTGGGATTATTTGGATGTTTAAAATATTATATAGCATTTAAATTCCCAAATGCAAATAGAGTATGATTTAGTTCAGTGACCCAATGTTGTCCTAGAAAAATGTGAACCAATTTTGCCAGAGGTTCTAACCCAGGACAAAAAATGATGGACATTTTAGAAGGGCATTTCAGGTTCATTGAAAAAGATTTTAGTAAACCCTAGTTGTCTTCAGGGGGGTGCTGGGGGTTCTATCATCCCCATTTCAACTTTCTGTGAAAAGTAAACATGATGCAACACCAGATGCTAACACTAGGCATGGTCAGAACTAGGGATGTGACAACTCACCCCCACTAAACAAGAATCTCTTCCCGAGATTCAAGCTTAGGGTAAGATGAAGGGGAACGCAAACTAACACAATCGTCACGATCCAGGGTGCACTTCATAAGAACGTTGATTCGATCACCATCTTTGTCTCGACGTCTTGCTCTGAGATCTCCATCTAACATGACAATGAGAGGAAAGGGACAACTCCAGAAGAATCGATCTTCTCGAAGATCAATCAACTTAGGATCAACTCACAGAGTGAGTCATATCAACAATTCTCGAGCTGAGGCACGAAGCATACATCTAGAGGAATGGAGTGGAACGGATGACGAAGGTTCACTAGGTAGACAATAATTTCACACTTAAGAGGGTGGTGAATGGTTGTCAACATAGCGAGGAGTTGAATTGCCATGATACCATAACGAGACATTTTGGAGGAGGTGACTCGTGGAATCATCCCTTAAGTGGCAAAAAGAATTACCTTTGAAATAGAGATCATTGAAACTCTTTATACCAGCCTAAGGCAATTCTCGAGCGATCGTTTGGAGGGGTTCGGTAGAATGGAATACCCTGATTAGAATGGATGATGTGGATTACCTTGTTGAAAACAACACAAGGGATGATTTTAGTAACTGGGGAGAAGCTCAACAGTAGAGAGTGAGTCCACTGTTTGAAAAGTTATAGCATAACCGAGGAAACTGAGAGCAATCCCAGTTAGTGCCGATGATAACACCTAGCGCTTGTGCGTGCTCTCAAGAACTTGAGCACTTCCATATTCATCAAGGTATTACCAATATCCGTGTCAAGGATCCTGGCAACACAACGTACTACCATGATGAATGCCGGTAGAAGATGCAGATGCAAAGGAAGATAACACCTTCTCAGATTTCACCTTGGCGGGGCCAAGGGGACAAAATCTGGATAATCGACCGAGAGACATTTAGCACTCCTCTTCTAATGTTCTCCTTGATGTGCTAGCGCAACCCATTTATTAAACAGGGTTGATATCTAGGACATCAAGTAAAGGTCGGACTTCGGAACACAAAAATCATAAGGAATAACTACGGAAGTAAATCCATAAGAAATCCTCATGGGGAGGTGGCCAACTTCCTCAATCAAGATACTACAATAATAGGTCTTCCGGCTGGGTGTGTTGGCCACGACATCCACTTAACCGGTTACAGAGAGACCATTATTATAGTTCTTGGGAAATGTTCCAACCATCATATCTGCCTGAGATTCAGATCTGGTTGGTGTCAAAATAATCTAGACTCATCGAGTCTAGGAAGAAAAATGAAAGTTTGCAACACAAATCGACGAGATGACGTTGCGAGATTCTCGGGAAATGAACTACGATAGCAAGCTCCAAAACATGAGCTGGTTCTGCTACATACATGTGAACACGATGTCCCAGACAAGCATGACCACGTAGTAGTCTTATAATAAAACACTACTGAGTTCAGGTTGGGAACCATCATCGAGGATATCGAAGTCTTGTGCATTACCATGGATTAGCACTTAACTCCTTTTCCTGAACAAATCAGTCAGTGGCTTATTGACTAAGGAATCCATATGGAGTGGAGGTAATTAATCTACAAACCATAGAATACATTCGCACATGCATAACTGACTTGGGATGGTACCAGAGGAAACAAAACCAATCTTTCTTGAACTCATGGTGGCAACTTGCACCAAATGCACATGAATTCGAGGAAGTCACTTCTTCCATCCAAGCATAAGTTTCATGAACAGAACACGAAGGCGTTGCTTACAAAGTTTCCAACACTAGGTTGATGCTCAACATGAATCATGGAGGAGACAAAATGCAGCTGATGGGCTCAACAGCAACTCATTAGAATTTTCCATATCACTGGGATTCCACCATTATGTGAACAATGTGATAGTATTGGTCAGACCAAAAGATGTAATGGTGTATGCTCAAGGAACAACCACAAGTAAGACAACATTACGAATATCGTTGGTTCTAACTTGATTTGACGATAGCCCACACTCAAATCAAGGTTTGGACAAGACGATAGATTCAACAACCGATCACGAGGAACAATCGATGAAGATATCATCTCTCTTCAACACACACAAACACACACACACACACACACACACACACACACACACACACACACACACAAGGATATCCCCTAGAAAATGAACTAGGTCAGGCAGCTTTTATCTTCCAACTCTCCAAGTTGTTGTTTAGCTTAACCAACTAGCTCGGGGTATTCAACATAGATACTTGGAGAAAGGGTGGTTTACAAGAAAACCAACTTGACCACGAACTCAACATAGCGGTCATGTGAAATCCTGGTGATACCTCCGAGAATATATTCAGAAATCACGAACCACCGGTATGTTTATAAGCTCAAGAACAATCTTGCTTTTCATGGCAAGACGATATGATCAAAGAGCGAGGGATTGACACAATCTTAACTCATTGATCGAGGAGTGCACCGGAAATAGGGACTAGGTAGCACGATCAATCTTAGAATGATGATTCCATAACCAACACACTAAGAATGAGATTATCGTCCATTAATCACTATGCAACATGGTTGCTAGGAATATAGATTTCACACATCACGATTCACTTGTCGGCACTCCGTTTGCGATAACACAGAACCGAGGAATGAATAATGATGGCAAAAAGTATCACTACATCAAGAATCCATAAAAGAAGGTGCAATCCTCGTGACATTCCTGACATAAAGTGGGTAATACTTCAGGGTAGAACAAAATCAGAAGCTGGGTTGCATTTGATCTGCGGAATACAACTGCTTTGACCCAATCCTAGAAATGGATGAGGTACTGGAGTTTGTTTCTCCTAGTCATTCCGAAATGGAATGGCTTCACAGACCACAAGAGTAATAGGCATCGATGAACGAATGCACGCATACTCTTGACTATCAATTGATAGACGAGGGTCAGAAGACAACTAAGGGGGATAACTCAAAGAACGTATAATTTTCTGAGTTGTGGATGCATAGGTTAGTTTGTCAAACCAAGTTCAACGTATTTCTCCCGGATAACCCATGCAGAAAGGTAGAACTGGCAGAGTCACAATACAAAATGGAGAACTCATGGAGAGCACTCTTGTTGTAATCTTTTGGTTCAACGAGGAACTTCTACCAAGGGTGGTTCATGGTATTTGGAAGAATGATATACCACGGACCTCGAAGACTATCGCAAAGGTTACTAATATCCTAAAGGAACGAGCAAACACTATCAACATGAAGTAAGTAGGGTGAATATCGGGTTCAAAACCCAGGAGTAGAATACCTACTAACTAAATTACATCACGGGATGCTTTCGAGAATGGTGGCCAGAATCATCACACTGGGAACAAAAGCATGGCTAAATTACTAGGTGATACTCTAGACACCTAGGGTCATAATAATAGCTCCAACATAAATGCTGAGCCAATGAAATACCTCAACACACTAGTTAGTGTGGTTGGTCTGGCACAAAGGATCTTCACAATGGTAAAAAGGAATTTGCAAATGCATCAGACTATTTAGAAACCTGGGATGACTCGGACAGCATAACGGTTGTAAATGCTCGAAAAGATTTGAGACATGCTACAAAAATGGTGGCATAACCACTCGATCATCATAATATCAAGGTTCTGAGATCAACTATGAACATACAGAAGATAGTAGGAGCTGAACTCAAGTTTAGAACCATCATTCCTATAGGTCTACGGATTAGTAACACGTGATCCTGATAGAAAGATGAGAAGCCTAGTTCTTAATCCCCGTAGAAGAGAAGAGGTTGACTCAGATCAGAAGGGCATAAGGTATAAGGAGTAAAAAGAGCCTTACATTCCCACCCACAATCAATTCCCCTACATAACTAAAGAATTTCTAGACTCAACTTTGACCAGTTTGGTTTGGTAATCCTACATGCAGTCAAGCTCTGATACCAAAGCTGTCAGGACCCCGATCCTATGCCACACCGATCTAGCATGTAACACCTCATATCACATTGCGGCCTCATGCACGGTATTCCCACGGGTGTCGCCTTACCAGGCCCGGGACCGTTTGCGCCTTTTGGCTCACGTATATGATACTGTCGCTAGCATCCATATGACAAAGAACACAGGCTGACATGGCTAGTCGTAAACCCAAAGTGGCACTAACTTACAGGAACAAGCATACATGACCCAGCAACGAACGTGTCAGTCATCAATGAGTGAATCCGGGCTGTAGCAACTGGGATAGAAGGACTCCGGAGAATCCGGGCTGTAGCAGGCTAACAGGACTCCGGTAGACACCGCATGACATTTCCCCGAAGGGACAGACACAGGAACGAAGAAGGACACATGCCGGCCAGCCTAAGTGTTCCGGAGCAGTAGCAAGCTACCAGGGCTCAGTGGAAGCACTAGGAGACATTTCCCTGGTAAGAGAGGCTACCAAGGATAAACAACTAGATAGTCAGATCCAACACATACCAAGAATTTCAATAACATACACACAATATGCTCGATATGTGCAAATACAACATGGCATCACAACATAACTCTACGACTCAAAGTATTTATTCAATAGGCTCCGAGGAGCGAGATATTACAAACATGGGTCTCATGACCTAGCATTCAGAGCACACAAGTCAAGCACAAGCGGAAGCTTAACATGTCTGGGTATAGACATCTACAAATGAAAAAGGCTGAGAGCCTATCTATCTACCAGATCCTGCCGAGGGCACAAGATCGTAGCTGAGGTAACAAGCTAAACATCGAAGTCCATGCAATACTATTATTGAGACTGAAGTCTCTCTGCAAAAACATAAAATAAGCAACGTGAGTACAAATGTACCCAGCAAGAATTACATCAGATCTAACTACATATGCATCATTATCAACAAAGGGGGTGGTGGAGTTTAACTGCAGCAAGCCAGCTTTGACTCGGTGGCTATCCTGATCTACGACTGCAAGTAACTCTTTTGAGGTGGCGCACACGAGTCCACATATTCACCATATCAATACACCACTATGGATCCGCTCCCGTCTCCCTACGAGAACACCATCCATAGCACTCACGCTTATCTTGCGTATTTTAGAGTATCCACTTTCACTTGTCTATGATCTGTACAGGCAACCTAGAAGTCCTTTACCGCGGACACGGCTATTCGAATAGATAATGTTAACCCTGCAGGGGTGTACTTCTTCACACACGCTCTCACCACGTATCGCCGTTTACACGACATGTACTCGGAAACCTTCAAGCGGAAGCCCAGCGAGGGTGTCGGCCACGACCTGACTAACCACACAAGTCTCTCGTCTAGGTTTATCGCCTATTCAGGTTCCATCCGCAAGGAGATCCGGCCGGGGTGTCGCTCACGGCCCCAAATGATGTGTGCAGGGTTCCCAAGCCCACCTCGACGGGTGGATCTATGCTTGGTACACCGTGCCACTGTGCCTAGTTTGTCCCAAGCCCACCTGTACCGGGTGCCACTTGGTAGACTACTAACACTACCTACAAACACTAGAAACTAGTTGCAACTCCTGGACAGAGATCAAGTTGATTAATAAGTCGAGAGGGGCACTTAAGCATTCCAATGTGTGGTAGTAACTGTTCATGGATCACAAACACATAACTCAGTTCGTGAGGACGGTTTCAATGAGACAAGCCACCATGTACTCCTACATGGCCTCTCACCGCTACCTTTACCAAATCGTGTTCACACACTTAGCTCACACATAGTAGGACCTGTTCGCACACCTCTGATTCATCCCCGATGAATCAGACCTGACTCAACTCTAAGCCGTAGCAGGCATGACAAACAGGCATGGATGAGTAGGCACATCGGGGCTCAAACAACTCCTACTCATGCTAGTGGGTTTCATCTATTTACTGTGGCAATGACAGGCCATGCAGAGGAAAGGGGTTCAACTACCGCAGCATGTAACAGTTGAATCATTGTTGTCCTAATGCAGTAAAAGAGAGCAGGAGCAAGAGAGTGGGACTGTATCGGAATGACTAAGGGGGTTTTGCTTGCCTGGCACTTCTGAAGAAGATATAGCTCTTCATCGGTGTCATCGAACTCATCGTCGGAACCACGTCTATTGAGAGGGGACAAGCACCGACAAACAAAGAAGTAACACAATCAATGCAATGCACAATATGATGCATGATCATGACATGGCAATATGCTGTGGTTTGAGCTAATGCATCTAGCAGCAGGTTAAATGAAGTTGCTTTGAACCTCAGTTCAAATTCAAACTTCATATGTGAAGGTTTTAATGCCATTATATGATTTGGCCTAAACAGCAGCCATAAGTTGTTCTAACATGCATGAAAATGGTACAGATGGATAGATTGGATTTTTCTGATCATTTTTCATATATAAATTATTTCATTTGGAGTTACGGTTGAATTTCTATGATTTTTAGAAGTTTAGGACATTTTCTAGATTTTCTGATTTATTTTAAATCCAGAAAATCATTTACTGCATCAGCATTGCGTCACTGTGACATCAGCAGGTCAACTGGGGCAGTCCAGGTCAATCATGACCAGTGGGTCCCATCCGTCAGTGACTAACCTAACTAATCTAATTTAGCTAGCGTTAAACTAACACTAATCTAGTTTAGTTAGTGGCCTGGGGCCCACTGTCAGTGTCTATTAGGGGCTAACTGGAGGCGATTAGTGCCTAATTAAGCGGCCACGTCATCATCGCCGGTCAAACCGGTCAACCTGCCGGCGTTTAGCCGCCGGCGGGGTCAAACGCGGTGGAGGTGCTCGGGATTGGGTTGCGGTGCTCCGTTCGACGCGCGGCTAGGCACGTTAGAGAGCTCTTGCCAGCGCGCATCGGATGGGGGTGGTAGGCGAGCGTGTGGTGGACGGAGCTGACAGCGGCGAGCTCGGCAGCGGCGGCCGGAGCTCGGGTTAGTTTGGGCTCGGTGTTAGGGTGCTCGGGAGGAGGAGCTGGTGGGAGCTGCGTGCTCCTGGGAAGGCACCGAACGCGTTGACGCACTCAGGCGCGAGCTGTGGTGGCTAAAACGACGGCGGCATCATGGCCGGTGGCGATGAGCTCTCGGCTCCAGCGGAATCGAGCTAGCGGAGAGAAACGGAGGGGGGGCGAGCATAGGGGAAGGTGCAGGAGCTCACAAGGGGTCGGAAGAGAAGCTCGGCGGGCCCGGGGAAGCTTCTACGCCGGCGAATTGGCGGCGGCAATCTCCGGGCACCGGAGATGAATATGACGACGCTCCGGTCGACTGCGGCCTCCTCTAGTCGCGTGCGTGGGGTGTGTAGCTCCACGGGGTCGGGGCGGAGCTCAGGGATGCGGAGAGGGAGCGAGGGGGTGGCTGTGGCCGTGGTGTAGCTCGGCGGCGGTGGCGGCGCGGTTCGGGTGAGCTCAGGGGAGAGAGCCACGGGAGGGGAGAGAGCAGCGAGTGAGGGAGAGGGGACAGGGGCTTCGGGCATCTCCGTGGCACTGGTAGAAGGACCAGGGCTCCAGGTGGAAGCAGGAGGTGGCCGGGGGCTCTCGGGCGCGCGCCACGCCTCGCCTCTGCCTTCTGGCAGAGGTGGGGGATGACTGGCAGCGGCGCTGGGCTGGGCCGGCCAGGTGGGCTGCCTACTGGGCCGTCCAGGTAAGCCAGGTAAGTTTCTCTCTCTCTCTTTTATTTCATGTTTTCTATTTTTCTGTAACTTTGTGGCTTTTCTAAAAATACTTAGGCATTTTCAAAAATCACCAAACTGCACATGCCCATTGTTTAGAACATATCCAACATGGAACATTTCAGTTTGGGATTATTTGGACATTTAAAATATATATAGCATTTAAATGCCCAAATGCAAATAGAGTATGATTTAATTCAGTGACGCAATGTTGTCCTGCAAAAATGTGAACCAATTTTGCCAGAGGTTCTAACCCATGACAAAAATGATGGACATTTTAGAAGGGCATTTCAGGTTCATTGAAAAAGATTTTAGTAAACCCTAGTTGTCTTCAGGGGGGGTGCTGGGGGTTCTGTCATCCCCATTTCAACTTTCTGTGAAAAGTGAACATGATGCAACACCAGATGCTAGCACTAGGCATGGTCAGAACTAGGGATGTGACAAATTTGTTTCATAGTTTGTACTACGAGATAACGATACTTTTGAACATGCGGGATATACCTTGATGTACCAGAATTACAAACCTAAGATTGGAATTTTGGAATTCGACTCCATCGTCAGCTTTTGTAATTCATTTAAACGGAGGTACATTTTTTAAGCTGGGATTTCGTGATTTCAAATTCATATATCAAACCTAGAGATATACACATATGGGCATGTTCAAACTTTATAATCATCCACTTTATTCATACACATACACGGTTTTGCTTTTGTCACCATATTTAGGATAAACACATTTGGAATTTCATTTGAATTGGACCGTATGATGGTATTTGCTTGTAGTAGCTCAATGGTCCATATTTGAATTGAATGGACAATCTAAGTTTTGAGTTGGAGACATTGATTTTCAAAACTTGCACATTTTTTGCATGCAAAACAAACAAATTGTCGGCCATGATATCATATTCGGCCGTACGAGAGCAGAATACTTATAATTTTAGGTGCCAAAAGCTTTCAAACTTCCCGCTCACATCAAAATATCACGCGCCCGAAAGTTTAGCCGTGCGATATTCCTGTTTTACCCCTGTCACATGAAAGGAAAAGGGCTGCTTTGGTAACTCCATTGTTTACCCCACTTTGCCCCCAACATTCTTCCCCAGAGCCCCTCCCCTTCCCCTTCTTGATCCCTCCAACCACGGCAACCCGCCGAATCTAGTCATCCACCTCAGCGGTGGACCTCACACCCCGCCGGATCTACCTTCCGCACCTTGGAACCCCCAACTGCCAACTCACCACTTCACCGGAGCCGCTTCAACGACTGGCTTGTCCACCACTCCAGATCTCCTTGATCGCCATCATGGTCCACCGCACCGGATCTGCTTAACCAACGCCCTCGTCCACCACAGCGTAGACCCTTCACTGAATCCCTCGTCTACCCCTTCGCTCGCCCTTCATACAAGCCCTCGTCCGCCGCAACAGATCCGCCTCACCGAAAGCATTGTACAATGCGCTCGCCGAAGCCTTCGTCCATTGCACTGGACTGTCACATCCCTAGCTTCTGGTGCTGCCTAGTGTTTGCATCATGTTTAAATTTTGAAAACTTGAACTGAGGAAATTTGGAAGCCTCAAAAACTTAAATAAAAGAAGGGCAAAAACCCTAAAATCTCATCATTGTTCCAAAATGCTCTTCTTAAATGTTTGATAATTTTGGCAAGGGTTCTGGTCCCAACCAAAATATTGAACATTTTTAAGAATTTATTTTTGGGACTTTGAATTTAAATCATTAGCTATTTGAATTTGAGTTATATTCATATAATTAGAATATAATTTCAAATACCCCTGAAATATTTTGTGAGCTTTTGGAAAAGTCCATCTAGCAAAATAAAAATATTCAGAGGAGTTTTTGGCATTGTTTGAATTTGTTTAAATTCAAAACAATGGCAAAAGATATTAATAAAAGAAAAACAGAACAATAGAACAGAAATAAAAGAGAGAAGCCCAGCCACTTACCTGGCGCCTACCTGTGCGGCCTGCTGCAGAAGCCAGCCCAGCCCATCTCCACTCCCCCCCCTGTCGTCTTCCTCGCGCCAGTAGGCAGCGCGCGTGGCCGACGCACGCCGGCGCACGCCTCGGCCACCTCCTGCTTGCCGCTCCACCTCGACGCCTGGACGCCTCTGGGAGACGCCACGCACCCCCCCCTGGAACCCCCTCGACCTCTCCCATCGCCTCTCCCCTTCTTCGTCCCTCTCGCACACAACCGGCCGAGCGCCACCGTCGCTGACCCTCGCTGCCCTCGCGGCCACCGCCACCCCCTCTCCTCCCCGACGCGCTCCCGAGCTCCGCAGCGCCTCCCTCGACCTCTCCGTCGGCTCACGCGACCGGAGAAGCCCCGAAGCACCGTCCCGACGCTTTTCCCCTCCTCGGCCACCGAGGACCGCCGCCGTCGATTCGCCGCCATCGCCGCCTCCCCGAGCTCGCCGTCTGCTCCAACCGACTCCCCGTGAGCTCCTCTTCCTCCTCCCCCTCTCCGTCTTCCCTCTAGCATGCCGTAGCCGCCGCGCCTCTCTCCCCCGACAGCACGCCGCCGCACGAGCTCATCGCCGACGAGGCTCCGGTGGCCATTTGGTCTCGTGCGTGCCTCCGTTGGGTTCGTGAGCTCTCATAGAACGCGTAGGTGCTAACCGTAGATCCTCCCGTGCACGGTGTCGTCGTTTTCATCGGCGCCCGAACTCCGGCCGCCGCTATGACCTCGCTTCCGGCGAACTCCGTCCACCCCCGCACCTCCCGTTGGTTCCCCTAGATGCGCGCGAGCACGGGCTATCCTCTGGTGCCCCTGGCGCGTCGATCCGTCGTCTCTGGCGCAACTCCGGCGAGCCACCGCCGCTCTGGGTCGTCGCCGTCGTCCAACCGCCGGCGAATCCGACGTGGCCGTCGTTAGCGGCTAACCCCCCACACTAACCAACCCCCTAGGCCACTGACTCATGGGCCCAGCCCCGTTAGTTAATTAGGATTAGCACTAATCGAATTAGTTAAACT
>NC_041393.1:459418124-459506323 GCF_002162155.2 Triticum dicoccoides
GCTATTAATTTGATTAGTTAGAGTTAATTAACTCTGTTAGTCACCTGAGTCACTGACCAGTGGGCCCCACTGGTCAGGTTTGACCTGGACCCGCCTAGTTGACCTGCTGACATCAGCATGACCTAGTGCTGACGCAATAAATCATTTTCTGGGTTTATTTTAATTCAGAAAATTCCAGAAATTGTATAAACTTCTAAAAATCATAGAAAATCAACCGTAACTCCAAATCAAATAATTTATATATGAAAAATTATCAGCAAAATTCAAGGAATCCATCTGTACCATTTTCATGCATGTTTGAACAATGTTTGTCCTCTGTTTTGGACAAAACAAATAAAGGGCATTTAAATAATCATATATGGAGTTGGAATTTGAATCATGTATTCAAACCAACTTCATTTAAATCATAGCCAAGTGCGTTAGCCCAAAACACATTCATATTGCCATGTCATACCATGCATCATATTGTCGCATTGCATTGATTGTGTTTTTCCTTGTTTGCCGGTAATTGTCCCCTCTCGATAGACGTGTACCGGCGATGTGATCGATGACACCGACGAAGAGCTATATTATCTTCAGAAGTGCCAGGCAAGCAAAACCCCCTTGTTCATTCCGATAAAATCCCACTCTCTCGCTCCTTCTCTCTTTTACTGCATTAGGACAACAACGACATATTTGTTACTTGCTGCGGTAGTTGAACCCCTTTATCCTCTGCATGACCTATCATTGCCACAGTAAATAGATGAAACCCACTAGCATGAGTAGGAGTTGTTTGAGCCCTGTTGTGCCTACTCATTCATGCTTGTTTGTCATGCCTGCTACTGCTTAGAGTTGAGTCAGGTCTGATTCATCGGGGATGAATCAGAGGCGTGTGGACATGTCCTACTGTGTGTGAGCTAAGTGTGTGAACACGATTTGGTAAAGGTAGCGGTGAGAGGCCATGTAGGAGTACATGGTGGGTTGTCTCATTGCAGCCGTCCTCAGGAACTGAGTTCTGTGTTTGTGATCCATGATCAGTTACTACCACACATTGGGCTCCGGGCGCTCCAAGCTCTCTCGACTTATTAATCAACTTGATCTCTGTCCAGGAGTTGCAACTAGTTTCTGGTGTTTGTAGGTAGTGTTAGTAGTCTACCAAGTGGCACCCGGTAAAGGTGGGCTTGGGACAGACTAGGCACAGTGGCACGGTGTACCAAGCGTAGATCCACCCGTCGAGGTGGGCTTGGGAACCCTGCTCACATCGTTTGGGAACGTGAGCGACACCCCGGCCGGATCTCCTTGCGGATGGAACCCGAATAGGCGATAAACCTGGACTAGAGACTTGTTCGGTTAGTCAGGTCGTGGCCGACTCCCTCGCCCGGCTTCCGCTTGAAGGTTGCCGAGGTACATGACGTGTACAGGGCGATAAGTGGCGAAAGCGTGTGTGAAGAAGTACACCCCTGCAGGGTTATCTTTATCTATTCGAATAGCCGGATTCCTCGGATATGGAAACTTGGACCCCTTACATAGTTCATAGACAAGTGAAAGTGGATACTCTAAAATACGCAAGATAAGCGTGAGTGCTATGGATGGCGTTCTCGTAGGGAGACGGGAGCGGATCCATAGTGGTGTATTGATATGGTGAATATGTGGACTCGTGTGCGCCACCTCAAAAGAGTTACTTGTAGTCGTAGAGTCAGGATAGCCACTGAGTCAAAGCTGGCTTGCTGCAGTTAAACTCCACCACCCCCTTTGTTGATAATGATGCATATGTAGATAGTTCTGATGTAAGTCTTGCTGGGTACATTTGTACTCACGTTTGCCTATTTTATGTTTTTGCAGAGAGACTTTAGTCTCACTAGTAGTTCCGCTTGGACTTCGACATTTAGCTTGTTACCTCAGCTACGATCTTTTGCCCTCGGCAGGATCTGGTAGATAGTCAGGCTTTCAGCCTTTTTCATTTATAGATGTCTGTACTCAGACATGATAGCTTCCGCTTGTGCTTTGACTTGTATGCTCTGATTGTTGGGTCATGAGACCCATGTTTGTAATATCTCGCTCCTCGGAGCCTATTGAATAAAATACTTGAGTTGTAGAGTCATGTTGTGATGCCATGTTGTATTTGCACATATCGAGCATATTGTGTGTATGTTATTGAAATGCTTGGTATGTGTGGGATCTGACAACCTAGTTGTTTATCCTTGGTAGCCTCTCTTACCGGGAAATGTCTCCTAGTGTTTCCACCGAGCCATGGTAGCTTGCTACTGCTCCGGAACACTTAGGCTGGCCGGCATGTGTCCTTCTTCGTTCCTGTGTCTGTCCCTTCGGGGAAATGTCACGCGATGGATACCGGAGTCCTGTTAGCCCGCTACAGCCCGGTTCACCGGAGTCCTGCTAGCCCAGTGCTACAGCCTGGATTCACTCGCTGATGACCGACACGTTCGATGCTGGGTCATGGATGCCTGTCCCTGTAAGTTAGTGCCACTTTGGGTTCACGACTAGCCATGTCAGCCCGGGCTCCTTATCATATGGATGCTAGTGACACTATCATATACGTGTGCCAAAAGACGCAAACGGTCCCGGGCAAAGGTAAGGTGACACCCGTGGGAATAACGTGCGTGAGGCCGCAAAGTGATATGAGGTGTTACATGCTAGATCGATGTGGCATTGAGTCGGGGTCCTGACAGCTTTGGTATCAGAGCTTGACTGTCTGTAGGATTACCAAGCCAAACTGGTCGAAGTTGAGTCTAGAAATTCTTTAGTTATATAAGGGAATTGATTGTGGGATGGAACGTAAGGCTCTTTTTACTCCTTATACCTCATGCCTTCTGATCTGAGTCATCTTATCTTTTCTACGGGGATTAAGAACTAGGCTATCTCTTCTCTCTATCGGGATCACGTGTTACTAATCCGTAGACTTATAAGATTGTTGGACTTAAGCCTCTGTTTAGTTCCTACTACTTCTGTATGTTAATTGTTGATCTCGAAACCTTGATATTGTGCCTCTGAGTGGCTATGCCACC
Source organism: Triticum dicoccoides (assembly GCF_002162155.2). Lineage (NCBI taxonomy): Eukaryota > Viridiplantae > Streptophyta > Magnoliopsida > Poales > Poaceae > Triticum > Triticum dicoccoides. Next base: position 459,421,127 of record NC_041393.1, read on the forward strand.
ATTTTTGTAGCATGTCTCCAATCTTTCGAGCATTTACAGTCGTTATGCTGCCCGAGTCATCCCAGGTTTCTAAACAGTCTGATGCATTTGCAAATCCCTTCCTCCCGCTCCTGATGTCCTTTTGGGCCAGATTAAGCACACTAATCGGTGAGTTGAGGTACTCTGCTGCCTTGACATATATGTTGGAGTTATTATTATGACCCTAGGTGTCTAGAGTATCACCTAGTAATCCAGTCCTGCCTTGTGTTCCCAGGGTGATGATTCTGGCTATCATTCTCGAAAGCATCCCGTGATGCCAGTTAGTAGTAGGTATTCTATCCCTGGGTTCTTGAACTCGAGATTCACCCTACTTACTTCATGTTGATAGCGTTTGCTAGTCCCTTTAGGATACCAGTATCCTTTGCGATAGTCCTCAACGTCCGTGGTATTTCCTTCTTCCAAATACTATGAACCGTTTATGGCAGAAGTTCTTTGAACCAAAAGATCACAACTAGAGCTCTTGATGAGTTCTCGATTCTATGTTGTGACTCTGCCAGTCCTACCTCTCTGCATGGATTATCCGGAAGAAACATGTTGAACTTGGTTCGACATACTAATCTATGCATCCACAACTCAGAAAATTATATGTTCCTTTGAGTTGTTCTCTTTACTTGTTTTCTGATCCTTGTCTATCAGTTGATAGTCAAGTTGATGTCGTGCATTCGTGTTCACCGATTCTCGTTATTCTTGTGGTCCGTCAAGCCATTCTGTCCTGAATGACTAGGAGAAACAAACTCCAGTACCTCATCCATATCTAGGATTGGGTCAAAGCAGTTGTATTCTGCAGACCAAATGCCAATCCAGCTTTTGGTTTTGTTCTACATTGGAGTATTACCCCCTTTATGTCAGAATTGTCATGAGAACTACACCAACTCTCATGAATTTTGACGTAGTGATACTTCTCACCATCATTAGTCATTCCTCGGTCTTTGTGTTGATGCAACCGGAATACCGACAAATGAATGGTGATGTGTGAAATCAATACTCATAGCAACCTCGTTGCTTGGTAGTTAAAGGACAATAATTTCATTCTTAGCGTGTTGGTTTTTGAATCATCCTTCTAAGACTGATCGTGCTACCTAGTCCTTATTTCGGTGCACCCTTCGATTGATGAGTTAGGATCTTGTCAAGTCCTCACTCATTTGATCATATCGTCTTGCCCTCAAAAGCGAGATTGTTCTCGAGCATTAGTAACATACCGGTGGTTCGTGACTTTCCAAATATCTTCTTGGAAGTGTTACCGGGTTGTTTCCTGACTGTTATGTTGAACTCGTGATCAAGTTGGTTTCTTGTGAACCACCCTTTCTCCAAGAATCTGTGTTGGATATCCCTGAGCTAGTTGGTTAAGCTAGACAACAACTTGGAGAATTGGAAGATAAAAGTTTGCCTAACTTAGTTCGTTCCAAAGGGATATTCTTGTGTAGAGTGTGTTGAAGAAAGATGATATCTTCATCGATTGGTCCCTGTGATCAGTTGCTGGACCTATTGTCTTATCAATCCTTTGAGTTGAGTGTGGGCTATCGTCAAATCAAATCAGTACCAACGATGCTCATAATGTTGTCTTACTCGTGGTTGATCCCTCGAGCATACACCATTACATCTTTGGTCTGACCAATGCTATCACCTGTTCACATAATTAGGGAATTCCATCTTCATGGGAATTTGGATGAATTGTTGTTGAGTCCATCGACAACATCCTTGTCTTCTCCATAATTTTGCTGAACATTAAGCTAGTGTTGGAAACTTTTGAAAGCATTTCTTCATGCTAGCTCATGAAGCATATGCTCGGATGAAAGAAGTGACTTCCTTTGATTCACGTGCATTTGATGTAAGTTGCCGCCGTGAATTCGAGAAAGTCTATTTTTGTTTCCTCTAGAATCATCCCAAGTCAGCCATGCACGTGCAAAGTATTCTGTGGTCTGTTAGACTGATAATCTTCATTCCATATGAATTATGTAGCACACCAAGCCACTGACTGATTTGTTCTAGGAGAAGGAGTTCTTTTTAAGAGCTAACCCGGGCTTAATCAAGAACTTTGATATCCTCGATGATGGTTCCCAACCAGAACTCGGTAGTGTTTTATTGTAAGACTACCATGTGATCATGTTTGCCTGGAACAGCGTGTTCACACGTGCGTAGCAGAACCAGCTCATGCTTTGGAGTTTGCTATCGTAGTTTATTTTCCCGAGAATCTCGCAACGTTATCTCGTCGAATTGTGTTGCAAACTTTCATTTTTCTTCCTAGACTCGATGAGTCTGGATATCCTGACACCAACCAGATCTGAATCTCAGGCAGATATGATGGTTGGAACATTTCCCAAGAACTATAATATTGGTCCCTCGATAACCGGTAAAGTGGATGTCGTGGCCAACACACCCAGCCGGAAGACCTATTATTGTAGTATCTTGTTTGAGGAAGTTGGCCACCTCCCCATAAGGATTTCGTAGGATTTACCTCCGTAACTGTTCCTTATGGATTCTATTGCTCCCGAAGTCCGACCTTTACTTGATGTTCTAGTTATCAAACCATATCTATGAATGGGATACACTAGCACGTCAAGGAGAACATTAGAAGCCGAGTGCTAAATGTATCTCGGTCGATCATGCAGATTTTGGTTCCTTGGCCTCGCTAAGGTGAAATCTGAGAAAGTGTTATCCTCCTTTGCATCTGCATCGTCCATCGCTATTCATCATGGTAGTATGTTGTGTTGTCAGCACCCTTGACACGGATGTTGATAAAACCCTGATGATTGTGGAAATGCTCAAGTTCTTGAGAGCACGCACAAGCGCTACGTGTTATCATCGGCACTAACTGGGATTCCTCTCAGTTTCCTCGGCAATGCTATGACCTTTTCAAACAGTGAATTCACTCTCTATTGTTGGGTTCTTCCCCAGTTACTAGAATCATTCCCAGCATTTGCATTTTGTTCCCAGTTTGCACCACTAATGTGCCATTCTACCATGGGTCTCATCCATTTCTGATGATAAACAAAATCATCCCTTATGTTGTCTTCAACAAGGTAATCCACATCATCCATTCTAATCCGGGTATGCCATTCTACCGACCCCCTATAAATGATCGATTATGATTTGCCTTAAGCTGGTATAAAGAGTTTCAATGATCTTTGAATCAAAGGTAATTCTTTTTGCCACTTAAGGGGATATTTCTACGAGTCACCTTCCCTAAGGTGCATCGTTATGGTATCATGGCAATTCAACTCCTCGCTACGTTGACAACCGATCACCACATTCTTAAGTCTGGAATTGTTGTCTACCTAGCAAGCCCTCGTCATCTGTCTCACTCCATTTCCTCAGATGTATGCTTCGTGTCTCAGCTCAAGAAATGTGACAATGTCTCATCCCATGAGTTGATCCTGAGTTCTTTGATCTTCGAGAAGATCGATTCTTCCGGAGTTGTCCTTTTCCTCTTGCTGTCATGCTAGTTGGAGTTCTCAGAGCAAGACGCCGAGACAAGATGATGATCGAATCAAGGTTCTTATGAAGTGCAACCTGGATCGTGAAGATTGTGCTAGTTTGCGTTCCCCCTTCACCTTACCCTACGCTTGAATCTCGGGACGAGATTTTTGTTTAGTGGGGGTGAGTTGTCACATCCCTAGCTTCTGGTGCTGCCTAGTGTTTGCATCATGTTTAAATTTTGAAAACTTGAACTGAGGAAATTTGGAAGCCTCAAAAACTTAAATAAAAGAAGGGAAAAAACCCTAAAATCTCATTCATTGTTCCAAAATGCTCTTCTTAAATGTTTGATAATTTTGGCAAGGGTTCTGGTCCCAACCAAAATATTGAACATTTTTAAGAATTTATTTTTGGGACTTTGAATTTAAATCATTAGCTATTTGAATTTGAGTTATATTCATATAATTAGAATATAATTTCAAATACCCCTGAAATATTTTGTGAGCTTTTGGAAAAGTCCATCTAGCAAAATAAAAATATTCAGAGGAGTTTTTGGCATTGTTTGGATTTGTTTAAATTCAAAACAATGGCAAAAGATATTAATAAAAGAAAAACAGAACAATAGAACAGAAATAAAAGAGAGAAGCCCAGCCACTTACCTGGCGCCTACCTGTGCGGCCTGCTGCAGAAGCCGGCCCAGCCCATCTCCACTCCCCCCCCCTGTCGTCTTCCTCGCGCCAGTAGGCAGCGCGCGTGGCCGACGCACGCCGGCGCACGCCTCGGCCACCTCCTGCTTGCCGCTCCACCTCGACGCCTGGACGCCTCTGGGAGACGCCACGCACCCCCCCTGGAACCCCCTCGACCTCCACCATCGCCTCTCCCCTTCTCCGTCCCTCTCGCACACAACCGGCCGAGCGCCACCGTCGCTGACCCTCGCTGCCCTCGCGGCCACCGCCACCCCCTCTCCTCCCCGACGCGCTCCCGAGCTCCGCAGCGCCTCCCTCGACCTCTCCGTCGGCTCACGCGACCGGAGAAGCCCCGAAGCACCGTCCCGACGCTTTTCCCCTCCTCGGCCACCGAGGACCGCCGCCGTCGATTCGCCACCGTCGCCACCTCCCCGAGCTCGCCGTCTGCTCCAACCGACTCCCCGTGAGCTCCTCTTCCTCCTCCCCCTCTCCGTTTTCCCTCTAGCATGTCGTAGCCGCCGCGCCTCTCTCCCCCGACAGCACGCCGCCGCACGAGCTCATCGCCGACGAGGCTCCGGTGGCCATTTGGTCCCGTGCGTGCCTCCGTTGGGTTCGTGAGCTCTCATAGAACGCGTAGGTGCTAACCGTAGATCCTCCCGTGCACGGTGTCGTCATTTTCATCGGCGCCCGAACTCCGGCCGCCGCTATGACCTCGCTTCCGGCGAACTCCGTCCACCCCCGCACCTCCCGTTGGTTCCCCTAGATGCGCGCGGGCACGGGCTATCCTCTGGTGCCCCTGGCACATCGATCCGTCGTCTCTGGCGCAACTCCGGCGAGCCACCGCCGCTCTGGGTCGTCGCCGTCGTCCAACCGCCGTTGAATCCGACGTGGCCGTCGTTAGCGGCTAACCCCCCACACTAACCAACCCCCTAGGCCACTGACTCATGGGCCCAGCCCCGTTAGTTAATTAGGATTAGCACTAATCGAATTAGTTAAACTAACTACCCCCCTGCTGACACTGATAGTGGGCCCCGTGGCTATTAATTTGATTAGTTAGAGTTAATTAACTCTGTTAGTCACCTGAGTCACTGACCAGTGGGCCCCACTGGTCAGGTTTGACCTGGACCCGCCTAGTTGACCTGCTGACATCAGCATGACCTATAGCTGACGCAATAAATCATTTTCTGGGTTTATTTTAATTCAGAAAATTCCAGAAATTGTATAAACTTCTAAAAATCATAGAAAATCAACCGTAACTCCAAATCAAATAATTTATATATGAAAAATTATCAGCAAAATTCAAGGAATCCATCTGTACCATTTTCATGCATGTTTGAACAATGTTTGTCATCTGTTTTGGACAAAACAAATAAAGGGCATTTAAATAATCATATATGGAGTTGGAATTTGAATCATGTATTCAAACCAACTTCATTTAAATCATAGCCAAGTGCATTAGCCCAAAACACATTCATATTGCCATGTCATACCATGCATCATATTGTCGCATTGCATTGATTGTGTTTTTCCTTGTTTGCCGGTAATTGTCCCCTCTCGATAGACGTGTACCGGCGATGTGATCGATGACACCGACGAAGAGCTATATTATCTTCAGAAGTGCCAGGCAAGCAAAACCCCCTTGTTCATTCCGATAAAATCCCACTCTCTCGCTCCTGCTCTCTTTTACTGCATTAGGACAACAACGACATATTTGTTACTTGCTGCGGTAGTTGAACCCCTTTATCCTCTGCATGACCTGTCATTGCCACAGTAAATAGATGAAACCCACTAGCATGAGTAGGAGTTGTTTGAGCCCTGTTGTGCCTACTCATTCATGCTTGTTTGTCATGCCTGCTACTGCTTAGAGTTGAGTCAGGTCTGATTCATCGGGGATGAATCAGAGGCGTGTGGACATGTCCTACTGTGTGTGAGCTAAGTGTGTGAACACGATTTGGTAAAGGTAGCGGTGAGAGGCCATGTAGGAGTACATGGTGGGTTGTCTCATTGCAGCCGTCCTCAGGAACTGAGTTCTGTGTTTGTGATCCATGATCAGTTACTACCACACATTGGGCTCTGGGCGCTCCAAGCTCTCTCGACTTATTAATCAACTTGATCTCTGTCCAGGAGTTGCAACTAGTTTCTGGTGTTTGTAGGTAGTGTTAGTAGTCTACCAAGTGGCACCCGGTACAGGTGGGCTTGGGACAGACTAGGCACAGTGGCACGGTGTACCAAGCGTAGATCCACCCGTCGAGGTGGGCTTGGGAACCCTGCTCACATCATTTGGGGCCGTGAGCGACACCCCGGCCGGATCTCCTTGCGGATGGAACCCGAATAGGCGATAAACCTGGACTAGAGACTTGTTCGGTTAGTCAGGTCGTGGCCGACTCCCTCGCCCGGCTTCCGCTTGAAGGTTGCCGAGGTACATGACGTGTACAGGGCGATAAGTGGCGAAAGCGTGTGTGAAGAAGTACACCCCTGCAGGGTTATCTTTATCTATTCGAATAGCCGGATTCCTCGGATATGGAAACTTGGACCCCTTACATAGTTCATAGACAAGTGAAAGTGGATACTCTAAAATACGCAAGATAAGCGTGAGTGCTATGGATGGCGTTCTCGTAGGGAGACGGGAGCGGATCCATAGTGGTGTATTGATATGGTGAATATGTGGACTCGTGTGCGCCACCTCAAAAGAGTTACTTGCAGTCGTAGAGTCAGGATAGCCACCGAGTCAAAGCTGGCTTGCTGCAGTTAAACTCCACCACCCCCTTTGTTGATAATGATGCATATGTAGATAGTTCTGATGTAAGTCTTGCTGGGTACATTTGTACTCACGTTTGCCTATTTTATGTTTTTGCAGAGAGACTTCAGTCTCACTAGTAGTTCCGCTTGGACTTCGACGTTTAGCTTGTTACCTCAGCTACGATCTTGTGCCCTCGGCAGGATCTGGTAGATAGTCAGGCTTTCAGCCTTTTTCATTTATAGATGTCTGTACTCAGACATGATAGCTTCCGCTTGTGCTTTGACTTGTATGCTCTGATTGTTGGGTCATGAGACCCATGTTTGTAATATCTCGCTCCTCGGAGCCTATTGAATAAAATACTTGAGTTGTAGAGTCATGTTGTGATGCCATCTTGTATTTGCACATATCGAGCATATTGTGTGTATGTTATTGAAATGCTTGGTATGTGTGGGATCTGACAACCTAGTTGTTTATCCTTGGTAGCCTCTCTTACCGGGAAATGTCTCCTAGTGTTTCCACCGAGCCATGGTAGCTTGCTACTGCTCCGGAACACTTAGGCTGGCCGGCATGTGTCCTTCTTCGTTCCTGTGTCTGTCCCTTCGGGGAAATGTCACGCGATGGATACCGGAGTCCTGTTAGCCCGCTATAGCCCGGTTCACCGGAGTCCTGCTAGCCCAGTGCTACAGCCTGGATTCACTCGCTGATGACCGACACGTTCGATGTTGGGTCATGGATGCCTGTCCCTGTAAGTTAGTGCCACTTTGGGTTCACGACTAGCCATGTCAGCCCGGGCTCCTTATCATATGGATGCTAGCGACACTATCATATACGTGTGCCAAAAGACGCAAACGGTCCCGGGCAAAGGTAAGGCGACACCCGTGGGAATACCGTGCATGAGGCCGCAAAGTGATATGAGGTGTTACATGCTAGATCGATGTGGCATTGAGTCGGGGTCCTGACACGGACCTGCTCCACGGACGCCATATTCAAATCCACCGGCCCTGCTTTACCGATGTCGCAGCCTCATTAGGTTATTTCGATTTGTACTCCTTCGGTTTTTCTCTTTATCGTGCAACTGTTCACTTACCACAGATGAGCTTTCTTGTATATCGACAGGCACCGCAACCGTAGCACCGGAGCCGCTTCAACGACGGTGACAGCCCCGGCCCAAACTCAACCGTAACACGAGCACCATCGACGATCCTTAGCTATCAAGTATGACAAGGATACCTGAGGGAGTCCTGGATTAGGGGGTGTCCGGATGGCCGGACTATGACCTTTGGCCGGACTCCCGGACTATGAAGATACAAGATTGAAGACTTCGTCCCGTGTCTGGATAGGACTTTCCTTGGCGTGGAAGGCAAGCTTGGCAATATGATATGAAGATCTCCTCCCATTGTAACCGACTCTGTGCAACCCTAGCCCTCTCCGGTGTCTATATAAACCGGAGAGTTTTAGTCCGTAGGACGAACAACAATCATACCATAGGCTAGCTTCTAGGGTTTAGCCTCTCTGATCTCGTGGTAGATCAACTCTTGTACTACCCATATCATCAATATTAATCAAGCAGGAGTAGGGTTTTACCTCCACCGAGAGGGCCCGAACCTGGGTAAAAACATCATGTCCCTTGTCTCCTGTTACCATCTGCCTAGACGCACAGTTCGGGACCCCCTACCCGAGATCCGCCGGTTTTGACAGCAACATTGGTGCTTTCATTGAGAGTTCCTCTGTGTCGTCACCCTTAGGCCCGATGGCTTCTTCGACCGTCAACCATGACGCGATCCAGGGTGAGACTTTTCTCCCCGGACAGATCTTCATATTCGGCGGCTTCACACTGCGGGCCAATTTGCTTGGCCATCTGGAGCAAATCGAAAGCTACGCCCCTGGCCATCGGGTCAGGTTTGGAAGCTTAAACTAGACGGCCAACATCCGCGGGGACTTGATTTTCGACGGATTCGAGCCACGGCCGAGCGTGCGCACTATCACGATGGGCATGATCTAGCTCTGCCGTCGGACAGTGCCCAGAGTGCCGCTCAGGTGTCCGCTCCGACCATTAGCTCGGAGCCGACTGCGCTAGTCGGGGACGGACGGTTGGACGCCGCCCCAGGAGCCGCAATCTCTACGGTGATAGAGCCGAACACCGGTTTAGTCCTTTGCGAGGCCGGTGACTCCAAGGTGCCGGACTCCTGTCCAGACTCCGAACCTTCCACACCCCTTCCGATCGAACCCGATCAGGCTCCGATCATGGAGTTCACCGCCGCGGACGTCTTTGAGCACTCGCCCTTCAGTGATATCCTGAATTCACTAAAGTCTCTCTCTTTGTCAGGAGAGCCCTAGCCGGACTATGGTCAGCATGGTTGGGATGCGGACGACGAAGAAATTCGAAACCCACCCACCACCCACTTTGTAACCACTATCGACAATCTAACCGACATGCTCGACTTTGACTCCGAAGACATCGACGGTATGGACGCTGATGAAGGAGACGACCAAGAACCAGCACCTATAGGGCACTGGAAAGCCACCTCATCATATGACATATACATGGTGGACACTCCCAAAGCAGGGGATGGCGATGAAAAAATGGAGGACGACCCCTCCAAGAAGCAACCCAAGCGCCGGCGTCAGCGGCGCCGCTCTAAACCCCGCCAAAACAAAAACGGCGAGCCCGGCACTGGAGACAACAACACCCCGGACAGCGCCAAAGACAACCCCCTCCAGCAGGATTCAGCGCAGGAGGGCGAAGAAGCCAGCCCTCATGAGAGAGTGACAGATAGGGAGGTCGAGGATGACAATTATATGCCTCCCTCTGAAGACGAGGCAAGCCTCGACGGCGACGAATTCGTCGTGCCAGAGGATCTCGTCGAACAAGAGCATTTCAAACGCAGGCTTATTGCCACGGCGAGCAGCCTCAAGAAAAAACAGCAGCAGCTTAGAGCTGACCAAGATTTGCTAGCTGACAGATGGACTGAAGTCCTGGCGGCCGAAGAGTATAAACTCGAACGCCCCTCCAAGAGTTACCCAAAGCGCAGGCTGCTACCCCAACTAGAGGAGGAAGCAACTAAACCTACATCACCAGCGTACGATGCGCCCGATTGGCCACCCCGTGGCCGCGACAGAGAGGCCTTTCGTCCCTCAACCCAAGCCGCACCCCGGCGCCGCTCCAAGAATACCAGAGCACGGGGAAACGCAACAGACCTGCAAGACATATTGGAGGATAAGGCAAGGCAAACAAGACCGATCTACGGATCGCGTGGGCGCCCTACGTCATGTGATGATAACCGTCACGCCAGATATGATAAATACGGCCAGGCCGAATACAACAAACAAAGCTCATCCAAGCTATGTCGCGATATAGCCTAGTACAGGGGCGCCGCACACCCACTATGCTTCACAGACGAAGTAATGGATCATAAAAACCCAGAGGGTTTTTAACCCCATAAACATCGAATCATACAATGGCACAATAGATCCCGCGGTATGGATCGAGGATTATCTCCTTCATATCCACATGGCCCGTGGTGATGATCTACACGCCATCAAATACCTCCCGCTCAAGCTTAAAGGACCAGCTAGGCACTAGCTTAACAGCCTGCCAGCAGAGTCAATTAGTTGCTGGGAGGACCTGGAATCCGCATTCCTCGACAACTTCCAGGGCACTTATGTGCGACCACCAGACGCTGATGACCTAAGCCACATAATCCAGCAGCCAGAGGAATTGGCCAGACAATTCTGGACACGGTTCCTAACCAAGAAAAATCAAATAGTCGACTGTCCGGACGCCGAGGCCCTTGCAGCCTTCACGCACAACATCCGAGACGAATGGCTTGCCCGGCACCTAGGACAGGAAAAGCCGAAATCTATGGCAGCCCTCACGACGCTCATGACCCGCTTTTGCACGGGAGAAGACAGCTGGCTAGCTCGTAGCAATAACATAACCAAGAGCCCTGGCAATTCGGATACCAAGGACAACAATGGCAGATCACGTCGCAACAAGCACAAGCGCCGCATTAACAGCGACAATATTGAGGATACGGCAGTTAATGCCGGATTCAGAGGCTCTAAACCCGGTCAGCGGAAGAAGCCATTCAAAAGAAACCCTCTGGGCCCATCCAGTTTAGACCGGATACTCGATCGCTCGTGCCAGATACACGGCACCCCCGAACAACTAGCCAACCACACCAATAGGGATTGTTGGGTGTTCAAGCAGGTAGGCAAGTTAAGTGCCGAAACCAGAGACAAGGGGCTGCATAGCGATGACGAGGAGGAGCCCCGGCCGCCGAACAACAGAGGACAGAAGGGCTTCCCCCCGCAAGTGCGGACGGTGAACATGATATACGCAACCCACATCCCCAAAAGGGAGCGGAAGCGTGCTCTCAAGGACGTCTATGCGTTGGAGCCAGTCGCCCCAAAGTTCAACCCATGGTCCTCCTGCCCGATCACTTTTGATCGAAGGGACCACCCCACTAGAATCCGTCACGGCGGATCCGCCGGATTGGTCCTAGACCCAATCGGGATACAGTGCAAAAAATGGGTATAAATTCGTCAAGGATTAAACCCACAAAGACAACCTTTAAAGGTGTCATACCGGGTGTAGAAGCCGGCTGTACAGGCTCGGTTACACTCGAAGTGGTCTTTGGATCTCCAGATAATTTCCGAAGCAAAGAGTTAATCTTCGACATAGTCCCATTCCGCAGTGGCTATCACGCCCTGCTTGGACGAACCGCATTCGCAAAATTCAATGCGGTGCCGCACTACGCATATCTCAAGCTCAAGATGCCAGGTCCTCGCAGAGTCATTACGGTAAATGGAAACATCGAACGCTCTCTCCGAACGGAGGAGCACACAGCGGCCCTAGCGGCGGAAGTACAGAGCAGCCTCTCAAGGCAACTCTCCAATCCGGGTGTTAAACGTCCGGACAACGTCAAGCGTGTTGGGGACGTAGTAATTTCAAAAAAAAAAATCCTACGCACACGCAAGATCATGGTGATGGCATAGCAACGAGAGGGGAGAGTGTTGTCCACGTACCCTCGTAGACCGTAAGCGGAAGCTTTATGACAACGCGGTTGATGTAGTCGTATGTCTTCACGATCCGACCGATCCAAGCACCGAACGTACGGCACCTCCGAGTTCAGCACACGTTCAGCTCGATGACGATCCCCGGGCTCCGATCCAGCAAAGCTTCGGGGATGAGTTCCGTCAGCATGACGGCGTGGTGACGATGATGATGTTCTACCGGTGCAGGGCTTCGCCTAAACTCCGCGACGATATGACCGAGGTGGAATATGGTGGAGGGGGGCACCGCACAGGGCTAAGGAATGATTCCTAGATCAACTCCTGTCTCATGGGGTGCCCTCCTGCCCCCGTATATAATGGAGGGAGGGGGGAGGTGCGGCTAGCCTAGGAGGGGGCACGCCAAGGGGAGTCCTACTCCCACCGGGAGTAGGACTCCCTCCTTCCTTGTTGGAGTAGGAGAAGTGGAAAGAGGGGGAGAGGGAAAAGGAAAAGGGGGCTGCCCCCCTTGTCCAATTCGGACCAGAGGGGGGCGCGGGTCTCTTTCCTTTTGGCCTCTCTCCTCTATTCCCGTATAGCCCAATAAGGCCCATATACTCCCCGGCGAATTCCCGTAACTCTCCGGTACTCCGAAAAATACCCGAATCACTCGGAACCTTTCCGAACTCCGAATATAGTCGTCCAATATATCGATCTTTACGTCTCGACCATTTCGAGACTCCTCGTCATGTCCCTGATCTCATCCGGGACTCCGAACTCCTTCGGTACTTCAAAACACATAAACTCATAATATAAGTGTCATTGAAACCTTAAGCGTGCGGACTCTACGGGTTCGAGAACAATGTAGACATGACCTAGAACTATTCTTGGTCAATAACCAATAGCGGAACCTGGATGCCCATATTGGCTCCTACATATTCTACGAAGATCTTTATCGGTCAAACCGCATAACAACATACTTTGTTCCCTTTGTCATCGGTATGTTACTTGCCCGAGATTCGATCGTCGGTATCTAATACCTAGTTCAATCTCGTTACCGGCAAGTCTCTTTACTCGTTATGTAATGCATCATTCTGTAACTAACTCATTATCTACATTGCTTGCAAGGCTTATAGTGATGTGCATTACCGAGAGGGCCCAGAGATACCTCTCCGACAATCGGAGTGACAAAACCTAATCTCGAAATACGCCAACCCAACATGTACCTTTGGAGACACCTGTAGTACTCCTTTATAATCACCCAATTACGTTGTGACGTTTGGTAGCACCCAAAGTGTTCCTCCGGTAAACGGGAGTTGCATAATCTCATGTATAAGTCATGAAGAAAGCAACAGCAACATACTAAACGATCAAGTGCTAAGCTAACGGAATGGGTCAAGTCAATCACACCATTCTCCTAATGATGTGATCCCGTTAATCAAATGACAACTCTTTTGTCCATGGTTAGGAAACATAACCATCTTTGATAAACGAGCTAGTCAAGTAGAGGCATACTAGTGGCACTACGTTTGTCTATGTATTCACACATGTATTATGTTTCCGGTTAATACAATTCTAGCATGAATAATAAATATTTATCATGATATAAGGAAATAAATAATAACTTTATTATTGCCTCTAGGGCATATTTCCTTCAAAGCGCGCCCGAAGCAACCTACAACAAAGCCGGCTGGCACATTCCGAGCAAGCATAGGAGTGCGGCCCCAACCCCAGCCCTCGCCAAATGGTGATATCGGTACCACATGTACATAATTACGCTTTGGAAATACCATGGGCATAAGGGGAGGGGCACAACTATGGCACGCCCAGATGCGGCTCAACCGCACTTAGGGGCTCCCTATTCCGCCGTCTCCTTCTTTTTATATACTTTCAGGACCCAACTATTCAGAAGGTCTGTCCGGCAATACACTCGCCGAACACACGATGCAACAGCCAGGGAGAGAACAAGCCACGTCAAAATTTCCAGGTGGTCTCTATAACGAGCTAAATACCTGTTTTTACTTAAAGTCCCGCAGCTTGCCCCTGGAGGGGGACATGTCAAAAAATCTTATCTCTTTCTTATCGCACTATTTGTATCGTTCTGCTTTCATAGCAGCCCTTTTTAATAAACAATACATAGCTCTTATCTATTATTGTATTCATTTATTTTTATACAAATATGTTCAGTCATGACATTATGCAACCGCACACTTTGGTACGGCCAATACACCAGGGGCTTAAGCACCCCATAACACGGTGTGAGAAGACCGAACACTCTCATGAGTGCGGCACCCCGAACTTATAGCACTATATGCATCGGCTCTGAATCATGTCTTGGGTCATGTCGGGGGTTGGATACGACATATGCCAAAGGATGGCTTATCATGGTGGGAGCGAGTAGAACGTCGCCGGTGCCTGGAAGCGGGATGAGGCGAAGACATGCACGCCGGCGGAACTTACCCAGCTTCAGGGCTCTCCTAGGAGATAACACCGCTACTGCTGCTTTGCGGGGTCTCCGCATGATCACTAAAGCAAGGTAACTACAATGGTGCTCCTGGAGCTGTTTCAGGAGGTAGGAGAGGGCAAGGCTAGCTCTCTCCTCCCTGGGCTATCTGGTCTATCTTCCTCTCTAGGTCCGAACCCTTTGCATGGGTGCCCCAGGGGGTTTATATAGTCCTACCCCCCGGGGGTACAATAGTAATCCGGCTAGGCGCGGGTCCCAACCGTCTGTCTCTCAGGCCGCCGTCCTTCCTGCCGGCTTCTGGGGCCCACCGACTGGCGGGTCCCGCGGACAGGCTTGATACTGTAGCGGCACTCCTGATGACGCAGGCTCGGTCATCGGGTCGTGGCAACAGTGCCGCCGTCTATCGGGCGATCACTGTCGCCATTCCCCATCTTATCTGATTAATGGCTCGTGGGGCCCGGGAGGAGTCGGCCGACTCCAGGGAGGCCGACTCCCACGGGACCGTCTTCGGGTTGCCCAGGCCGGCTTCGGCCCACCCACTGACAGGCGGCCCCGCTACCTTCGGGTCGTACAAGCCGGTGTCGTGGGCACAGTGCACTGCGTACTGTGGCTGAGGTCAGGGCAGGCATGGCAACAGTGTCGTATCTCACCGGAGATCTTCCAGCGGTACGGCTTACTGTAGCCATGCCGGCCCTTCGTAGGCAGGGGGGAAACAGCCATGTCATAACCTTACCCCGCGTCATACTTCGGGATAAGGGAGGAGTCTTGGGCCGACTCTCCACAGTCGGCCTCCCTGGGAGTCGCCAGCTTGGAGTCGCTCCTGGGACTCGGCCTGAGGGGCGCGGCCTGCCCCGATGTCTTGAAATGTCCTGGGGCTCGGGTTAGCCTACCCGTGGCCCATTACTCCGACAGTAGTCCCCGAAGCTAGTGAAACCCTGCGGTCGCTGCATTGTGGGGCTTCAACAGCTTCAATCTTTAAAAGTGCAGACTCTGGGACTCGGCTGCCATCTTCCCTCGGGCCGACTGTCGAAAGTCGGAGCTTCGGTGGAGAGCCTCAGTTCGAAGGTCGCGGCGGGAAGCCAGGCGGCGTGCCTGATACGCTTCCCCGCAGCCATCAGGGTGGTCCTATCGCGTGGCGCCACGTGGGGAGAATAGTCTGCCTGCCCACGCGCGCGACGGGACGGGCCGTCAGGCGGGGCCCGCCACTACCGCGCCTCGGCATACGGACGGATCCGTTGCGGCCGAGGACGGTTGGTTTTCCCACGTCGTTACTGCGCGCAGTAACTTCGTGGGTAAATCGTGGGGCGGCGTGGGGCATCGTGCGCAGTTAATCCCACGCCCGCCCCCTCGGCCTCTCAGCCCGCAGGGCTATAAGTAGGCGGGGGGAAGCAGAGCGGCACAGCTTGCGCGCCTTTCTTCCCCGCTCCCCCGCCTCATCTTGCTTTCTCTCCCTCCTTCCTCCGCCGTTGAGCAGGAGCACCTCATACCGCGGCGATGAGCTCTTCCTCCGCCGCGGCCTCTGCCGTGCGCTCCGGCGTATGGGACGGCTCGGAGGTAGAGGAAGAACACATCGAGTTCCTCCGCCAGACCCGTCGTCTCCCCAGCGCGGACCTCGTGCGCGCCCGCGCCGCGCCGGAGGGGGAAATCCGGCCGGCGCCGGAAGAGGGCGAGCGGGTCATCTTCCGCTCGCACCTTATGCGCGGCCTAGGGCTGCCGGCGAGCGGCTTCTTCCGCTCATTCCTAGAGTTCCACAGCCTTCAGCCGCACCGCCTCACACCGAACACGGTGGTGCTGCTCTCCGCCTTCGCCACCCTGTGCGAAGGTTTCCTCGGCGTTCTCCCCACCATCAAGCTGTGGGGAGAATTCTTCTCTTCTAAGCTCGGCACGCACATCGCCGGCGTGCCGGCCCAGTGCGGCGCCTTCATCGCGATGCGGCGCTCGACGGTCGACAACCCCTTTCTTCCCATCACGCCGATCAAGTCGGTGAAGATGTGGCAGCGCTCGTACTTCTACGTGAAGAACCTCACCTCCGACGGCGACTGGGTCAACTTGCCGCCTTACAACGCCGCTCCCCTGACTGGGCGGCTCCCCAGCTGGTCCCACCGAGTCAAGACGCTGACTCCCGCCGGAGCCGCCGCCGTGGCGCGACTCCGAGTCTTGACGCAGTCGGAGGGACTCGTCGGGGCCGACTTGCTGGCCGCCTTCGTGGCGCGCCGAGTTCTCCCGCTCCAAGGCCGGCCTCACCTGATCTGTCAGATGAGCGGCCTCCGAGACCCAAGTCGGATGAGCACCAAGGAGATGCCCCGCAAGGAGGTGGCGAACATGGTGAATTACATTGCGCACTGCGAGTACGAGGAGGACTGGAAGTTCGGCAAGGAGCCGTACTCGCGCGATAACCCTCCACCAGTGGTAAGTCACGTCTCCCTGTTGTTTTATCTTTTTCCGCACTCGGCTCCGGCTTCTGACTCTCGCTGGCTTCTTCTAAACTAGAATCCTCTTATGCAGCCTGCCGCCGGCGCCACGAGGCAGCCCCGCGAGTATGTTCCCGACCGCGCGAAGAGCGACATCGACGACCTCGACTTGGGGGCGCCAGTGATGGAAGCCGACGCCGAAGGCGGGGGAGGGGGGGCAGAAGGCGACTTCAGGCCCTCGGCCACCTTCGCCGACTGGCCTGATGACGACGCCGAAGGCGAAGTCGCTCCGTGCAACCAGCTGAGGATCGGCCTGTCAGGCCCCGGCTCCTCCGTCGGCCAAGGCGGCGCGAAGAGGCCTCACGCCGGGCCGAGTGCGCCCGGCAGTAAATTGAAGAAGTTCAAGGGGGCGGCCGCCGCGACCAGACGAGAGGAGGCGGCCGCGAAGGCCAACCGCTTCCGAAGGGAAGTGAGAAAGCCGCCGCTAGTATCCGCGTAAGTCTTTACGCTCTTTTATTTTCTTTGTTGAATCTTGTCCGAGTCTTCGTTTATATACTCCCTCCATTCTTCTTCAGGGCCCCTCTTTCCTTGAGAGAGTCGCCGCCCCCTCCGTCATGGGGTCGGCAGAGACATCCGCCAATACTCGGCGGCCCGACCCTGTCACCGACCTCCGGGAGGCGATGGAGCGGAATGCGCGGCAGAAGCGCGAGGAGGAGGAGGCCGCGCGTTTGGAGAAGGCGGAGGCCGACAGGGCGGCCGCCTCCACCCAGAAAAAGTTGGATGATGCCGAAGCCGCCCTTGCGGTGAGACGGCGCGCCGAGGAGGCCGCGCATCGCCGATCGGCGATGCTCGTCCCCCCACTATCGTCTGCACCGCCGCCTCCGGAGTTCACGGGGCAGACCAGGGGAGCCGGCACAGAGAACCCCGTCGCGGACAAGGAGAGCGGCGAGGCCTCCATGTCGGATGCTCTCGTGCCGCCGCCGCCTCCACCGCCATCTGGGAGGCCGCACGGCAAACAGCCGGTGGATCCGTCGGAGCCGCCGGCCATGGACGAGGCCGAAGCGCGGCTGCTTCTCCAAGTCACCTCGCCGGTGCGTCGCCGACTTGAGAGGGCGACCTCGGCGCCGCGACCTCGGGAGATTGGCGCTGCCAGCTCAGCAGCTCTAGACGTTGAGGCCACAAGCGCCACGCCCACCGGGTGGGTGCGCGGAGGCGGCACCGGGCCGCTAAATCAATTGCTCCTGGAAGTCCAGGCAAAGTTGTGGGCCAAAGGCGACGCCCTTCAGGCCTGCACCAGAGCGCACCTGGCCGCGCGAACGGCCGTTCGAGTAAGTTTCTTCTCCTTCTTAATTCTTGTTTTTCTCTGTGGTGGCACGCCAGCGTACCCACTGGGTGTAGTCCTCGAGTTCCGGGCCGGCTGCTGAGCAGGCGGTTTGGAACTCCCTCTGGCGAGTTCCAAACACTAACTTCGTCTTCAATGACTTACTGCAGGAGTACCACAACCTCCACGCCACTGCCTTCAACCGCAATGTTGAGGAGTTGAGCAAGCGGGCTGCCGACTTGTCGGAAAGCCGGAGTGAGTTCTTCTTCTTCGCGGGGGCGCGCTGGCGCACCCGCGGGCTGTAGTCCCCGAGATTCGGGCCGACTGCTGAGCAATCGGGCCGGATCTTCCCGGCGATCTTCTTTGCTGACGACTGATTTGTTTTCTCTTCTGATTTTCAGGAGCCAACGCCGCTCTTCAGGAGCAGCTGGGCGAGGCCAATACCGCCCATCGCGCCAAGGAGGAGGAGTGTGACAGGCTCGCCACGGAGCGTGACCTGCTGGTGGCGCAGCTGGCCGAGCAGAAGGAGATGCTCAAGAAGGCGCAGGAGGAGGCCGAGAAGAAGGAAGGCGCTCTCCTGGCCGAGTTCGAGAGCGAGCGCTCCTCCTGGACTGACAGGGAGGCGATGCTGACCTCCGGCTTCCACGAGATCGAGGATATTGTGGATGGTACGTTTCTTTCGCTTCTTCGCGCTTCCGACTATGTGTCAGGCCGACTTCTGATTTTTCGACTTTCTTCTTTTTTGTCTTGGCAGACTTCTTCCCTGGTCACTCGCAGGCGGTCCCTCTGGCCATCGAGGCTGCTCGTGAGGCGCGAAGGGTGAATGGTGAGGAGATCGCCGCCAATGCCCCCCGAACCATTGATGAACAGCTCCTGAGCATTGAAGCCCGTCTTCGTCCGGTCCACCGGCAGATGCACCGGCTTCAGCGTGCCGGCGCCCAGGCGGTTGCCGCTTTGTGGCCGGATACGCCGGCTCTGCGCACCGCCAGTCGGACCGCCGACTGGCTGGAAGTCGCTGCCGGCCGTCTTGAGGCCTGGAAGGGCTCCTCAGCCCAGGCCGAAGTGCGCCGGGCCTTGGAGTTCGTCAAGGCGTGGTATCCAGGGCTGGATCTGGACCGCCTGGCCGCGTTCCGGTCAGAAGCCCAGGCCGAACTGGAGGCCGTGGAGGGCGCCCTTATCGAGCATGTGGTGTCCATCGCCGAGTACACGGACACCAGCGTCTTCGTGCCCGAGCGGGCTGAAGGCGGCGAGGAAGTGCCGGCAGAGTGGTTCGGGATGAACCCGGAGTATGGCGAGGACTCGGCGGAGGTGGTCGACTCCAGCACTGAGGAGGAGGACGAGGCGAAGGCCGAAGGCGAGGCGGAGGTGCCAGAAGATGGAGCAGGCGGCCAGCCTCAGCTCGACCGCGCCTCCAGCAACAAGCTGCATCAGGAGAAAGCGATTGCTGCTGGAGGCGATCAAACCGAGACCGCCCAGCCGACTGCCCCGGCACCTGACACCGCCGTCTCCTCCGATCCTCCAATCCCAGACGCCGCCTCCTAGGCTGCTTTTTCGCCTCTGTTTGTCTGTCTTAGTAATCTTTTGAAAACTTTGTTAGATTCGAACAATTCCACCCGCGGGATGTATCTTGAACTTCTTATTCGAAGATTGGGCCAAGGGCCTATGTAAATATTAATCTGCTTTCCGTCTTTCCTTGCTTACTGCTCTTTAGGCTTTTCCTTTTGCCGCCTTCCCTTAGTCGCTGCCTTGTCAGTCGAGCAGCCGCTCTGCGGACTACCGCTGGGTCAAGTGCTTGGCTACTTCGGGAAGGCAAGGACTTAGCCGTTTAGAGTTTCTTTAGCAAGTCGGATAGAAAGCGACATGCCGACTACCCAAGAGTCGGCCGTCCTTAATAGAGGCTAATAAAGACGGTGAGCCGGCTACTCATGAGTCGACCTTCCGCTTCAGAAATGCTGGAGGCCGTCTTATGCTATGTTCGTGCTTTAGGTCCTTAGCCATTTTTCGTGTGGGTGCCCGTTCTTCCTTACTCCTGCCTGCCTCACAGTCGCTCTGCGAGCTGCGGCTTTGCCAGGAGGCGGATTGGGCACCGCACACTACTTGTCTGACTGCGGGAAGCTTCTCATAGCGCAAGGCGGCGAGTCCCCGGGCCGACTAGTCAAGCCCGGTGCCAAGCGGCTTGTAATGAAAGTAATGTACTTGGAGGCATAATTCTTATCGTACAGATAACAAAAAGGGCAGTCCCCGAGCTCGTCTCGGGGGGCCCAAAGTCTTAGTACTTTAATACAAAGGGGTAGTGTGATACATACTACATCAACTGTAAAATCTTCGAAGAAGATTTGCATTCCACGGGCGCTCTGTCTCTTTGCCGGAATCGTCCCTCTTGCGCGCTCGGGGCTTCTGGGCGTCGATCAAATAGTAGGCGTCATTCCCTAGCACCTTGCTGATGATGAAGGGGCCTTCCCAAGGTGCCGACAGCTTGTGTTGGCCGGCTGTTCATTGGATCAGCCGGAGCACAAGGTCGCCTTCTTGAAAGGATCTTGGCCTATCCTTCCTGTTGTAGTATCGACGCAGACTCTGCTGGTAGATGCTGGACCGGCTGAGTGCCAACAGCCGGCCCTCTTCCAGCAGATTGACGCCGTCTTGACGTGCTTCTTCTGCTTCTTCCTCGGTGTACATGGTGACTCGCGGGGAGTCAAACTCTATGTCCGTTGGGATGACGGCTTCGGCACCATAGACGAGGAAGAATGGTGTGAAGCCAGTTGACTTGTTTGGAGTCGTGCATAGACTCCAGAGGACGGCTGGCAGCTCCTCGAGCCAACAGCCGGCAGATCGCTCCAGCGGTATGACGAGTCGAGGCTTGATGCCGGATAAGATGAGGCCGTTTGCTCGCTCCACCTGGCCATTTGACTGCGGGTGGGCAACGGACGCTAAGTCCAGTCGGATGCCCTATGTCGCGTAGAAACGGGCCAAGGCGCCTTTGGCAAAATTCGTGCCATTGTCGGTGATGATGCTGTGTGGGATGTTGTACCGAGTTGTGATGTCAGCGATGAAGGTCACTGCAGTCGGACCATTCAATTTCTTGATGGGTTTCACCTCCACCCACTTGGTGAACTTGTCCACTGCGACAAGTAGGTGAGTCAAGCCACCTCATGCCGGCTTGAATGGTCCCACCATGTCCAGGCCCCAGACTGCAAAGGGCCAGGCGATGGGGATAGTCTTGAGTGCGGAAGCCGGCTGAAGTGGCTTGGAACGAAAAATCTGGCACCCCTTGCACTTTTGGACTAATTCTTTGGCCTCTTCCAGAGCGGTTGGCAAGAAAAAACCGTGCCGGAAGGCTTTGGCGACGAGTGCCCTGGAGGCCGCGTGGTGACCGCATTCGCCTTCGTGGATGTCTCTGAGGATTGCCTGACCTTGTTCTGCTTTGACGCAGTGTTGGAAGACATCGGTAACACTGCGCCTGACCAGCTCTCTGTTGACTATGGTGTAGGCTGCTGCTCGGCGTTGCACTTGCCGAGCCAAGATTTCGTCAGTTGGCAGCTCTCTGTTTACTAAGAATCTGAGGATGGGCTGGGCCCATGAAGGTGCTGCTATTTCTTCAACTGCCACCAGCGCGACTTGGATAAGGGCGGCCGGGCTGGGAGGCGGCGGGTTGGAGTCCGCAGCCGCTTGCTGATTTGACAAAGTCCCGGGGCCGACTGGAGCAGTCCCCGGGCCGAGCTCTGGAGTCTTCGATCTTGCTACTGCAGTCCCCGGGCCGGGTTCTAAAGTCCCCGGGCCGGCTTCGACTGTATGTTTCTTGGGGTTGGATCCATCCTCCTCAGGCGGAGCCGGCACATAGATTGAATCCGATTCTGGTGACGGCTTGATAGAAGGCCTGAGGAGGCGCCGGAGGGCGACACACCAGATGGTATTGCCTGGCGGGTGGAGCCGATTCGTGCCAAGGCGTCTGCTTGGTCGTTGTCGTTCCTTGGCACGTGGAGGAACTCGCACCCCTCGAAGTATCCGCTGAGTTGCTGGACGAGGAAACGGTAGCTCGCCATATTTGCGTCCTTGGCGTCCCAATCGCCAGATGATTGCAGGACCACCAAGTCAGAGTCGCCATAACACAGGATCCGGCGAATGCCGAGTTCTTTGGCAAGCCGGAGCCCGTGGATGAGCGCCTCGTACTCGGCCACGTTGTTGGAGGCGGCGAAGTGGATCTGTAGCGCATATCTGAGCTTGTCGCCCTTGGGGAAGTGAGGACGACGCCGGCTCCCAGGCCGATGCGCATCTTGGAGCCGTCGAAGTGCATCCGCCAATGGGTGGAGTCGGGCGCTGGCGGCAGATACTGGGTCTCGGCCCAGTCGACGAGGAAGTCGGCCAGTGCTTGTGACTTGATGGCGGTGCGGAGCTCGTAGTAGATGGTGTAGGGAGCCAGGTCGATGGCCCATTTGGCCACCCGGCCAGAAGCATCTCGGCTTCCAATGATCTCGGCCAGTGGAGCTGTGCAGACCATGGTGATTGGATGCTCCTGGAAGTAAGGCTTCAATTTTTTGGCGGCGAAATACACGCCGTAGCACATCTTCTGGTAATGGGGGTAGTTCTGCTTGGAGGTCGACAGCACCTCGCTCAAGTAATATACCGGTCTCTGGATGGGTAACGCCTTGCCTTCCTCCTTGCGCTCGACTACAATGACCGTGCTGACTACTCGGCTGGTGGCGGCAATGTATAGGAGCATGGGCTCTTTGGGAGTCGGAGCCGCCAGCACAGGGGGAGTAGTCAACATCTTCTTTAGTTGGAGAAAAGCCTCGTCCGCCTTGGGAGTCCACTCAAAGAAGGTCGTCTTCTTCATGAGCTGATACAAGGGGAGAGCCTTCTCGCCCAGTCGACTGATGAATCGGCTGATGGATGCCAAATAGCCGGTGAACTTCTGCACATCTAACAGTCGTCTGGGTGCCTCCATCCTCTCGATGGCCTTGATCTTTACTGGATTGCACTCTATGCCGCGTTCGGAGACCAGGAAACCGAGGAGCTGGCCGGCTGGTACTCCAAAAACACACTTCTCTGGGTTGAGCTTGATCTGGAATCGGCGCAGATTCTCAAATGTTTCCTTGAGGTCCTCCAGCAAGGTTTTCTGTCTTTACCACCACGTCATCCACATAGACGTGGGCATTTCTGCCGAGTTGCTTCAGGAGGCACTTCTGCATGCAACGCTGAAAGGTGGCGCCGGCGTTTCTCAAGCCGAACGTCATGGTCAGGTAGCAGAAGGCTCCAAACGGCATGATGAAGGCGGTCTTCAGTCTGTCAGCCGGGTTCAGCTTGATCTGATGATATCCTGAATATGCATCTAGGAAACTCAACAGCTCGCATTCGGCTGTGGAGTCTATCACCTGATCAATTCTTGGCAGAGCAAATGGGTCCTTGGGGCAGGCTTTGTTGAGGCTCGTGTAATCAATGCACATCCGCCACTGCGTGTTCTTCTTCAGCACCAGTACTGGGTTTGCCAGCCACTCTGGAAAAAATACTTCCATGATGAAGCCGGCTGCAAGGAGCCGGGCTATTTCTTCTCCAACAACTCTTCTTTTTTCTTCTGACAGGCGACGCAAGGGCTGCCTGACGGGCTTCATATCAGATCGGACATGTAATTTGTGCTCGGCGAATTCCGTCGGGACACCAGGCATGTCCTTGGGGGACCATGCGAAGATGTCGCGATTCTCACGGAGGAAATCGACGAGCTCGCCTTCCTATTTGCTGTCAAGGCCTGTGCCCATGACAGCGTACCTCTCTGGGTGCTCCGGGTCCAATGGTATCTTCTTTGTTTCTCTGGCCGGCTTGAATGATCCTTCTGCTTCCGACTCCTTGGGGTCGGGCGATAACTCGGGCTGCTTGCCGGCCATCGCCACGACCCGATCAAGGAGCCGTTTCTCAGCTGCGATCACCAAGGACTCGGCCAGCCGACTGCTTTCGGCCGCGCAAGCGGACGACTTCCTGTAGTCGCCGGACACGGTTAGGATTCCCTTGGAACTCAGCATCTTCATCTTGAGGTAGGCGTAGTGGGGGACCGCCATGAACTTGGCCAAGGCGGGTCGGCCAAGCAGTGCATGATATGGGCTCTCAAGGTCCACCACCTCAAACCAAATTGGCTCTCGGCGGAAATGATCTTTGTCTCCGAAGAGGACATCTATCAGGATCTTGCCGATTGGTGAGCAGGAAAGGCCAGGGATGATTCCGTGGAACACAGTCCGGCTGCTCTAAAGTTGTCTTCGCTTGATTCCTAATTTCTCCATTGTATCCTTGTACAGGATGTTGATACTGCTGCCTCCGTCTATCAGTACTCGCGAGAAGCGAGCGGCCCGCCTATCCGTGGCGAGCGTGGCGCCTAAGACCAAGGCGTAGGAGTCTGGACTCGGCATCACCTCTGGGTGATCAGCTCTGCTCCAACTGATAGGCTTCTCGGACCAATGCATGAACTCTGCAGTGCTTGATGCAACCGCGTTCACTTCTTACTGCTGTTGGCGCCTGCTGCGCCGGTCATCCGTTATACTGGTGAACACCACATAGGCACCGTGCTCATCTGGGAACTCGTCTTGTATCGCACCGACTAGCCTGACAGCCGGCTGCTGGGGCGGTGGTGGAGGAGGCGGCCCAGCAGGAGCGGGAGGGAGCAGGCCGTCCCCCTTGGCGATTCTTGTCAGCCAGTGGCATTTCCTGGTGGTGTGGTTTGACGGCTTCGTGCCGCTGTGAAACTTGCAGGGACCATCTAGAGTCTGCTCGTAGGAGAAAGCCGGCAGCCAGTTGGACTTGCCGCCCTTCTGCCGCTTCGCCGGAGGCGGTCCCTCCAGCTGCTGGTCCTCTTCCGTTGCCACTTGCCGACTGCTGGAAATCGGCTGTGGGGCTTTGCGCTTCTGGTCATTCTGCTATTGCCGCCGACTGGTGTCTCCAGCCAGAGTTCTTGGAGACTGAGGGGCGACTTTGCTAGTTGTGCTTACCCGAATCTCCGCCTTCATGGAGGAGTCGGCCGTGGCGTACTTGTCCGCTGTGATCAGTAGCTCGTCGAGGGTCTCCGGCTCGTCGCAGAGGAGCTTGTGCTTGAGGAGGGTGCCTTCTCTGCACCCGGCGGTAAAGTACTCGATGACCTGCACCTCGTGCATGCCCTCACAGGAGTTCCGGAGTTTGATCCATCGCGTGAGGTAGTCGCGAGTAGATTCGTCAGGGCCTTGCACGCACAAGGAGAGCTGGCGTGGCTTGGGAGGTCGCTTGTACGTGCTCGTGAAGTTGCGGACGAAAGCCTCGGTGAAGTCAACCCAGCTATTGATGATGCGAGGCTTCAGACTGTTTAACCACGTCCGGGCCGAGCCCTGGAGCATGAGCGGGACGTATCTTACGGCAACACGCTTGTTGCCGTTCGCTATGTTGACGGCTGTGGAGTAGTCGATCAGCCAATCTTCCGGCTTCACGGTGCCGGTATATTTGGGCGTGTCTCGGGGGAGCGTGAACCCTTTGGGAAAGGGCTCGTCCCAGATGCGGGGTCCAAAGCAGGGGGGACCCAACTCGTCTTCTTCTTCCAGCGCCAGGGATCGGTGGAGTCGGTCGATCCTGTGGCGGGCGTCGTTCCCTCCGACTCCTTCTCGGCAGCCAAGGCGGTCGCCGAGAGTCGGATGTTCCACGGGCGGCGGGGAGACTTGTGTTTCTCTGCGAGGAGGGGGAGGTAAGTAGTCGTCCCGCCGTTCCACCGCTCTAGGGCGGCGGTCTTGGTCGCGCTCGATGGTGATGTGAGTCCGATTGCGGCTGGCAGCCGGCTCCTTGTCCTTCTTCCCACGGGCCCCGCCAGTCGGTGTTCGAGACGTCGCACCTTGGTCTCAGCGAGGCGGTGGGTCGTTGTTTTGGCGATGCGGCGCCTCGATGCGGCAGCCGGCATTATTCTGCGCGGCAGCCGCGTCGAGGAGCTACTGAACTCGCTCTGTCATTATGCGGCGCTCTTCGCCTTCGAAGTTGTCGAGCTCGTCTGTTGCCGCCTGGGCGGCACGGATATTCTCTGCGGGCGTGGCATACACAGGGCGATCAGCCCCGAAGAGGTTGGCGATTGCCGCGCCGCGCTGTCGGACCGCGCCTAGGCGACTAGGCTCGGTTGGAGCCGGCGAGCCGCCTACGGCGCAATCCATCTCTCGTTGGTAAGCTTCTGACAAGCGCCTCATGCTTGCCAGCTTCTTCGCGCCCTCGATGAGCTGAAGGCGGAGCGCCTCCAGCGTCCCGGCGTCGGCGTCTTCTGGAATCGGTGTTGTAAGGTCTCGCAGGGCCGCGTCAAACGGGTCATGTGCTCCTTCGCCGGAGCGCTCGCTGTGCTCGAGGACGAGGACCTCAGTGACGGTGCTTCCGCCGCTCCCCGCGTACGAGAGCGGCTCGTCGTAGACCACCACATTGGTGGGGAACGCGTCGAGCGACGCGGTGTCGGAGTCGACCAGCATCGGGTTGGTGGATCCTATGGACTCCAGGTCTGCGGCAGGCTCGCCGGTGATGTGGAGTTGGTCGATGAGGCCCGCGAGGAGGCTCTTGGGGCCACTCGCGCCTGCGTCAGCGCCGCACAGCGCATTGGCACAGACACCGTTCGGCGTGCCGGGCTGGCTGTGCGCGCCGGGGAGGAACAGGGTTCCCGTCCAGAGCAGATCTCCGGACGACGGTGCACCTCGCCCCACGGTAGGCGCCAAATGTCGGGGGTTGGATACGACATATGCCAAAGGATGGCTTATCATGGTGGGAGCGAGTAGAACGTCGTCGGTGCCTGGAAGCGGGATGAGGCGAAGACATGCACGCCGGCGGAACTTACCCAGCTTCAGGGCTCTCCTAGGAGATAACACCCCTACTGCTGCTCTGCGGGGTCTCCGCATGATCACTAAAGCAAGGTAACTACAATGGTGCTCCTGGAGCTGTTTCAGGAGGTAGGAGAGGGCAAGGCTAGCTCTCTCCTTCCTGGGCTATCTGGTCTATCTTCCTCTCTAGGTCTGAACCCTTTGCATGGGTGCCCCAGGGGGTTTATATAGTCCTACCCCCCGGGGGTACAATAGTAATCCGGCTAGGCGCGGGTCCCAGCCGTCTGTCTCTCAGACCACCGTCCTTCCTGCTGGCTTCTCGGGCCCACCGACTGGCGGGTCCTGCGGACAGGCTTGATACTATAGTGGCACTCCTGATGACGCAGGCTCGGTCATCGGGTCGTGGCAACAGTGCCGTCGTCTATCGGGCGATCACTGTCGCCATTCCCCATCTTATCTGATTAATGGCTCGTGGGGCCCGGGAGGAGTCGGCCGACTCCAGGGAGGCCGACTCCCACGGGCCCGTCTTCGGGTTGCCCAGGCCGGCTTCGGCCCACCCACTGACAGGCGGCCCCGCCGCCTTCGGGCCGTACAGGCCGGCGTCGTGGGCACAGTGCACTGCGTACTGTGGCTGAGGTCAGGGCAGGCATGGCAACAGTGCCGTATCTCGCCGGAGATCTTCCAGCGGTACGGCTTACTGTAGCCATGCCGGCCCTTCGTAGGCAGGAGGGAAACGGCCATGCTGTAACCGTACCCTGTGTCGTACTTCGGGATAAGGGAGGAGTCTTGGGCCGACTCTCCACAGTCGGCCTCCCTGGGAGTCGCCAGCTTGGAGTCGCTCCTGGGACTCGGCCTGAGGGGCGCGGCCTGCCCCGATGTCTTGAAATGTCCTGGGGCTCGGGTTAGCCTACCCGTGGCCCATTACTCTGACATGTCAATAGTTGGGTTTGCCCGGCTCCCATGTTTTTGTACCTTACGTTCCGCAATGTTGGCTAAGGTAGCGTTGGGAGAACTACTGCGATTGTGCCCCAGTTGAGCTGGGTTAACACCTCAGTAGAAAAAGCTAAAACTGACCGTCATGATAGTGCGAGAGACCGGTCGTTGTTCGCGAGGTTTTTCGAGTCCCTAAAGACTTATGCCGCTTAGAGCGAGGAGCCGGATTTATCTGTCCTAGGCATGGATAGCGCCCCGAACTCGGTCTTCCGAATACTAGGGGCTTCGCCGAAATTTAAAATTATAGAATTCTATGGCTAAGTGAGAGTGATAAAGCATTATAAGTCCGATGGCCTTGTTTGTTGTGCCGAGCGCCTCCCTAGATGGACCCAAGAATGGGAACAAGAGCGCTCAGGTTTATCCCGAACACCCCAACACTCGTGGCATGGGGGTAGAAGCCGACGACTTGCATCTCTAAGATTTAATAAACGGCCGCACAGAAGGTAATATTTTAAATTAACAAGCGTTGCTTAACGCATATGAACAGAGTTTTCAGCGTACAGGATAACAGATGCGAGTCTACTAAAAAATTACATCTTTGGAGCATTCACCCGCTATAAGGCGGGCACCCTTCAAGACGCCCTTATAATACATCTCGGGCGTGCGATACTCCTTGCCCGGCGGTGGCGCGTCCGTCAATAGCTTCTCAGCGTCCAGCTTGCCCCAGTGCACTTTAGCAAGGGCGAGGGCCCGACGGGCACCTTCAATACAGACGGAGCGCTTGATGACTTCAATCCATGGACAAGAGTCCACCAGCCGCCGCACCAGACCGAAGTAACACCCAGGCATGGCTTCTCTAGGCCACAGCCGAACTATGAGGCCCTTCATGGCATGTTCGTCCACCTTGTGGAGCTCGACCAGCTGCTTCAGCTGGTCGCTCAGGGGCACCGGCTATCCGGCCTCAGCATATTGAGACCAGAACACCTTTTCCGTCGAGCTCTCCTCCTCAGCTCGGTAGAATGCGGCAGCATCAGACACACTACAGGGCAGATCGGCGAACGCTCCTGGAGAGCTCCGGATTCGGGTAAGTAACAGATAATTCACTTTTACATGCTTGCTTTGCATAAAGAATGCCTTACCAGCCGCTATTTTCTCTATCGCCTCGATCTCCTGGAGGGCCTTCCGGGCTTCGGCCTTAGCGGTTTTGGCACTCTCAAGAGCCAAGGCGAGCTCGGACTCTCGAGTCTTCGAGTCACGCTCCAAACTCTCGTGTTTTTCCACGAGAGCCTGGAGCTCTTGCCGCACCTCCGCCGCCCGCGCCTCCTGCTTCTGTCGCTCGGTGCGCTCCAAGGCCGCACTGTTTTCGGCCTTGGACACTGCCTCCTTCAGGGTCGCCACCTCGGTCGTGGCCCCTGCAACATTAACATTGGTCCTGTCATTATTTGCAACCAGGTATTTCTATATACATTTACATACGATACTACATACCGTCCTTGTCCTCGAGCTGCTTCTTGGCATGGCCGAGCTCGTTCTCGGACCGCTCGAGGCTCTCCTTCAATGCATTGACCTCTGCAGTCAGTGCGGCAGAGGTCAGCAGCGCATCCTGCATTCCCATATTGACATATTTATGTTAGACTCCTGCGTATATCTTTTTAGATCCTCAGCTCGGCTTTTCTTTCCGAACGCCAAACTGAGCATCAGGGGCTACTGTCTATGTGGTAACATTTTTATATGTTTTGAATACATACCTCAAAGCTTGTTAACAGGCTTGTACAGGCTTCTGTCAGCCCGCTCTTGGCGGACTGAACCCTCTGGATCACCGCACTCATAACAGTGCGGTGTTCCTCGTCAATGGAGGCGCTGTTAAGCGCCTCCAGCAAATCGTCCGGCGCCTCTGGTTGGATGGAGGCCGCCAGCGTCATAGGCGTGCCCTTCTTGTGAAGGCGCCGCCTACCGGTCTCCGGAACCGTTAATGGTTCCGGAGCAGTGTCTGGCCCAGGGCCGGACTTAGATCCCTCTGGGCTTTACCCCCTATGGGCCTGGAGTCCGGGAGGTCGCCTTGCGGCGCCTCCAGGACCACCTCCTCCTGGTTTAGTCCCTTTCGGGACTCCACCTCGGCGTCGTTCGCAGGGTGTGGGGAGGAAGCCATCGGAAGTGAAGCACTATTCACATCCAACAAATCCAGGGAGCCGCTCGACGAATCACTGAGCTGAGCCTTGGGCGGACTGCATGATTGAATTCGGCGTTAGAAAATACCAAATAATAGAGGAGCACCATAAGTTATCCTGGCATCCGGACACTTACGATTTTGCCAGGGGCTTGACCCTGCATGGCCATTCCTCCCCGCCGTCTTCGGCATCGGAGGCGTAGTTCGGTAGAAGGGTCTTCCCCTTCTTAGACCCTCCGGCCTCCCCAGTTGGGGCGGCCTTCCTTTTCTTTCCTCCCCCCGCTGGAGGGGGAGAGGCTTCTTCTTCCTCCTCCTCCTCGTCCTCAGAGGCGGAGGGTGCTTCGGGGTTGTCAGGTGATGAATCCGACACCACCAGGCGCCAGCAGCTCTTTCGAGTCCCCGTGGCCTTCTTCTCCGGCACCACGTGGGGTGCCGGAACCAGCAACCCCGTTAATCAGGCATCCGCTGGGTCTTCTGGTAAGGGAGCCGGGCAGCTAACCTACCCGGACTCCTTCAGCCAGTCCTGTCAAAGGTAAGGAAGTTTAGATCCCGCATAGAGTCAAGCTATGAAAAACAAGAGTCCCGTAAAGGGTAGAATAGATTACCTCGCTGGCCTGATGCCGCGAGCTGAATCCGCGATCTTCGGTAGCAGATGCAGGGGCCTCAGCGCCCTTAAACAGCACCTTCCAGGCATCTTCGTACGTAGTGTCGAAGAGCCTGCTAAAGGTTTGGTGCTGTGCCGGATCAAACTCCCACAATTTGAAGGCCCGTCGTTGGCATGGGAGGATCCGGCGGATAAGCATGACCTGGACTACGTTGACAAGCTTGAGATTCTTGTTCACCAGCTTTTGGATGCAGGTTTGAAGTCCGGTCAGCTCTTCCGAATCTCCCCACGTTAGGCCCGTCTCTTTCCAGGAAGTGAGCCGTGTGGGAAAGCCAGATCGGAATTCGGGGGCCGCCGCCCATTTGGGGTCGCGCGGCTCAGTGATGTAGAACCACCCCGATTGCCACCCTTTTATTGTCTCCACAAAGGAGCCCTCGAGCTATAGAACGTTGGCCATCCGGCCCACCATGGCACCTCCGCACTCCGCTTGGCGGCCGCCCACTACCTTCGGCTTGACATTAAAAGTCTTCAGCCGTAAGCCGAAGTGGGGCTGGATGCAGAGGAAGGCCTCGCACACGACGATGAACGCCGAGATGTTGAGGATGAAGTTCGGGGCCAGATCGTGGAAGTCCAGGCCATAGTAGAACATGAGCCCCCGGACGAACGGGTGAAGAGGAAAGCCCAGTCTGCGGAGGAAATGGGGGAGAAAAACAACCCTCTCATGGGGCCTAGGGGTGGGGATGAGTTTCCCCTCATCTAGAAGCATGTGCGCGATGTCGTCAGACAAGTATCTGGCCTTCCTCAACTTTTTGATTTGCCCCTCCGTGACGGAGGAGGCCATCCATCTACCTCCCGCTCCGGACATGATTGGAGAAGGTTGAGGTGGTAAGTGCGGACTTGGGTGTTGGAGCTCGAGTGCGCGGGGATGGATAAGAAAATGAGGAAGATGGCGTAAATGGAAAGGGTAGATCCTTATCCCCTTATATGGGCGGCCAAAACTCAAGCCCCCACCAGCCTAATAAAACTCGCTTATCTCCCAAGCGCCACGGTTAATGGTGCGGTTGGGTTACCCACGCCCGTATTGATGAGAATCCTGGAACAAGGGGACACGATCTCTGCTTTGACAAGACGTGCCAAGGAAACCGCCTCGCTAAACGCGCTGAGGTGGAACAGTAAAATGATTCGAATAAAGGCTTGGCCGTGGCGTGATGTCACGCTGCGGAATATGTCAGCAGATTAGATTTGTGCAGATATTATTCTCTCTATGGTGGTATGTGGAACTTATTTTGCAGAGCCGGACACTATCCTTGTGTTCAACATCTTCTATGAAGTATTCGGAGGAGGAACCCGCCTTGCAATGCCGAAGACAATTTGCGCGCCGGACTCGTCGTCATTGAAGCATGGTTCAGGGGCTACTGAGGGAGTCCTGGATTAGGGGGTGTCTGGATGGCCGGACTATGACCTTTGGCCAGACTCCCGGACTATGAAGATACAAGATTGAAGACTTCGTCCCGTGTTCGGATAGGACTTTCCTTGGCGTGGAAGGCAAGCTTGGCGATATGATATGAAGATCTCCTCCCATTGTAACCAACTCTGTGCAACCCTAGCCCTCTCCGGTGTCTATATAAACCAGAGAGTTTTAGTCCGTAGGATGAACAACAATCATACCATAGGCTAGCTTCTAGGGTTTAGCCTCTCTGATCTCGTGGTAGATCAACTCTTGTACTACCCATATCATCATATTAATCAAGCAGGAGTAGGGTTTTACCTCCACTGAGAGGGCCCGAACCTGGGTAAAAACATCGTGTCCCTTGTCTCCTGTTACCATCCGCCTAGACGCACAGTTCGGGACCCCCTACCCGAGATTCGCCGGTTTTGACACCGACAATACCCATATGCCGCCGAGAATCAGGTACTATTATCCAACGGCCGGCGCCTACATTCACTTTCCTAGCATAAGCACCGCACCTTTGAATTTCTTCAGGGCATCATTCAGTTTTTCATGAGACGCGTTATTCTGCTTGCACCTGTAGGGCCATACTTCTACATGTGCTAAATTACATACCAGTGCACATATAGTTAATATGCTTCAGTTTTGTTCTGATGCCACCTGTTGGTTCCATCTGACTGCTTAATGTTCTCTATGCTTAATTATACATCAGCAAACTAGCATGTGGTTCCGCTGTTTTTTGTTCGTTTTACCCTACATTTTCTGATGCTAGCTATTACATCACTGCTCCGAGCCTCTGTTCATTAATTGTTTGTGTGTTCTTTATCTTCCCAAGTTGCATGACTAATTTGATG
This sequence comes from Triticum dicoccoides, assembly GCF_002162155.2. Classification (NCBI taxonomy): domain Eukaryota; kingdom Viridiplantae; phylum Streptophyta; class Magnoliopsida; order Poales; family Poaceae; genus Triticum; species Triticum dicoccoides. The sequence goes on from NC_041393.1 coordinate 459,453,988, forward strand.
CTTCTATTAATTATGGAGCTGCCAACCCCATCAAGCAAAATGTTTGTTCTTTTGGGGCTGGCACCTCGAACAAGCATAAAAATAGAGGGAAGCAGATATATTGTCGTGTATGCACACACCCTTCTTTCATTAGTTTAGATGAACCAATGATGATCAATTCGGACCAGTGCATGCGATTAAAATTAATTTTACCTAAATAGAGGGTGCAGAATAAACTACAACAACTAGATTTGCAACCACGGGATGCTGACAGTATCTTCAAAGAACATTGCAATAGCAGCAAGGCTTCACAGCAACATATGGTAAACCAGTGTGTTTTAGTACATGTGAAATGTAATGCGAGTGGGCTATTGGGGAACGTAGCAGAAATCAAAAAAAATATACGCATCACCAAGATCAATATATGGAGCAATCTAGCAACGAGGGGGAGGAGAGTGCATCTACATACCCTTGTAGATCGCTAAGCGGAAGCGTTCAAGTGAACGGGGTTGATGGAGTCGTACTCGCCGTGATCCAAATCACCGATGATCCTAGTGCCGAACGGAGGGCACCTCCGTGTTCAACACACATGCAGCCCGGTGACGTCTCCCATGCCTTGATCCAGCAAGGAGAGAGAGAGGTTGGGGAAGACTCCGTCTAGCAGCAGCACGACGGTGTGGTGGTGGTGGAGGAGCGTGGCATTCCAGCAGGGCTTCGCCAAGCACTGTGAGAGACGAGAAGGAAGAGAGGTAGGGCTGCGCCAGGGAGAGGAGAAACTCATGTATTTGCAGCCCCAAAGACCTCAACTATATATAGGGGAGAGGGAGGGGGCTGCGCCCCCTCTAGGGTTCCCACCCCAAGGGGTGCGGCAGCCCCAAAACCCATCTAGGGTGGCGGCCAAGGGGGGGAGAGGGGGAAACTTGCCCCCCAAGTAAGGTGGAGGCACCCCCTCCCCAAACCCTAGGCGCCTTGGGCCCTGGTGGGGGGCGCAATAGCCCACCTGGGGCTGGTCCCCTCCCACACTTGGCCCATGCTGCCCTCTGGGGCCGGTGGCCCCACTTGATGGACCCCCGGGACCCTCCCGGTGGTCCCGGTACATTACCGATAGCACCCGAAACTTTTCCGGTGACCAAAATAGGACTTCCCATATATAAATCTTTACCTCCGGACCATTTCGGAACTCCTTGTGACGTCTGAGATCTCATCCGAGACTCCGAACAACATTCGGTAACCACATATATCTATTCCCTATAACCCTAGCGTCATCGAACCTTAAGTGTGTAGACCCTACGGGTTCGGGAACCATGCAGACATGACCGAGACAACTCTCCGGCCAATAACCAACAGCGGGATATGGATACCCATGTTGGCTCCCACATGTTCCACGATGATCTCATCGGATGAACCACGATGTCGAGGATTCAATCAATCCCGTATTCAATTCCCTTTGTCTAGTATATTACTTGCCCGAGATTCGATCGTCGGTATGCCGATACCTTGTTCAATCTCGTTACCGGCAAGTCTCTTTACTCGTTCCATAACACATCATCCCGTGATCAACCCCTTGGTCACATTGTGCATATTATGATGATGTCCTACCGAGTGGGCCTAGAGATACCTCTCCGTCACACGGAGTGACAAATCCCAGTCTCGATTCGTGCCAACCCAACAGACACTTTCGGAGATACCCGTAGTGTAACTTTATAGCCACCCAGTTATGTTGTGACGTTTGGTACACCCAAAGCATTCCTACGGCATCTGGGAGTTGCACAATCTCATGGTCTAAGGAAGTGATACTTGACATTAGAAAAGCTCTAGCATACGAACTACACGATCTTTGTGCTAGGTTAGGATTGGGTCTTGTCCATCACATCATTCTCCTAATGATGTGATCCCGTTATCAATGACATCCAATGTCCATGGTCAGGAAACCGTAACCATCTATTGATCAACGAACTAATCAACTAGAGGCTTACTAGGGACATGGTGTTGTCTATGTATCCACACATGTATCTGAGTTTCCTATCAATACAATTATAGCATGGATAATAAACGATTATCATGAACAAGGAAATATAATAATAATAACTAATTTATTATTGCCTCTAGGGCATATTTCCAACAGTCTCCCACTTGCACTAGAGTCAATAATCTAGTTCACATCGCCATGTGATTAACACTTACAGGTCACATCGCCATGTGACCAACATCCAAAGAGTTTACTAGTGTCACTAAACTAGTTCACATCATCATGTGATTAAGACTCAATGAGTTCTGGGGTTTGATCATGTTTTGCTTGTGAGAGAGGTTCTAGTCAATGGGTCTGCAACATTCAGATCTGTATGTACTTCGCAAATCTCTAGGTCATATTGTAAATGTTGCTTCCACGCTCCACTTGGAGCTATTCCAAATGATCGCTCCACTATACGTATCTGGTTTGCTACTCAGAGTCATTCGGATAGGTGTTAAAGCTTGCATCAACGCAACTCTTTACGTTGAACTCTTTATCACCTCCATAACCGAGAAACATATCCTTATTCCTCCAAGGATAATTTTGACCGCTATCTGGTGATCCATTCCTTGATCACCTTTGTACCCTCTTGCCAGATATGTAGCAAGGCACACATCAGGTGCGGTACACAACATAGCATACTGTAGAGCCTACGTCTAAAGCATAGGGGACGACCTTTTTCCTTTCTCTCTTTTCTGCCGTGGTCGAGCTTTAAGTCTTAACTTCATACCTTACAACTCAGGTAAGAACTCCTTCTTTGACTGATCCATCTTGAACACCTTCAAGATCATGTCAAGGTATGTGCTCATTTGAAAGTACCATTTAGCATTTTGATCTATCCTCATAGATCTTGATGCTCGATGTTCAAGCAGCTTAATCCAGGTTTTCTATTGAAAACTCCTTTCAAACAATCCTTTATGCTTTCTAGAAATTCTACATCATTTCGGATCAACAATATGTCATTCACATATACTTATCAGAAATGTTATAGTGCTCCCACTCACTTCTTTGGAAATACAAGTTTCTCATAAACTTTGTACAAACCAAAAATCTTTGATCATTCCATCAAAGCGCATATTCTGACTCCGAGATGCTTGCTCTAGTCCATGGAAGGATCACTGGAGCTAGCATACCTTTTAGCATCCTTAGGATCGACAAAACCTTTCTGATTGTATCACATACAACCTTTCCTTACGAAAACTGGTAAGGAAACTCGTTTTGACATCCATCTGCCAGATTTCATAAATGCAGCTAATGCTAACATGATTCTGGCGGACTTAAGCATCACTACGGATGAGAAAATCTCATCGTAGTCAACTCCTTGAACTTGTGAAAAACTCTTCGCCACAAGTCGAGCTTCATAGACGGTGACATTACCGTCCACGTTCGTCTTCTTCTTAAAGATCCATTTATTTCAATGGCTTGCCGATCATCGGGCAAGTCCACCAAAGTCTATACATGGATCCTCTCTCAAATTTTATGGCCTCGAGCCATTTGTCGGAATCCGGGCCCACCATCGCTTCTCCATAGCTCGTAGGTTCATTGTTGCCTAGCAACATGACCTCCAAGACAGGAGTACGTACCACTCTGAAGTAGTACGCATCCTTGTCGACCTACGAGGTTTGGTAGTGACTTGATCTGAGGCTTCATGATCACTATCATCAGCTTCCACTTCAACTGGTGTAGGTGCCACACGAACAACTTCATGTGCCCTGCTACACACTAGTTGAAGTGATGGTTCAACAACCTTATCAAGTCTCCACCATCCTCCCACTCAATTTTTCAAGACAAACTTTTCCTCGAGAAAGGACCCGATTCAAGAAACAATCCCTATTGCTTTCAGATCTGAATTAGGAGGTATACCCAACTGTTTTGGGTGTCCTATGAAGATGCATTTTATCCGCTTTGGGTTCGAGCTTATCAACCTGAAACTTTTTCACATGAGCGTCACAGCCCCAAACTTTTAAGAAACGACAACTTAGGTTTCTCCAAACCATAGTTCAAACAGTGTCGTCTCAACGGAATTACGTGGTGCCCTATTAAAGTGAGTGCGGTTGTCTCTAATGCCCAACCCATGAACGATAGTGGTAATTTGATAAGAGACATCATGGTACGCACCATATCCAATAGGGTGCAACTATGACGTTCGGACACACCATCACACTATGGTGTTCCAGGCGGTATTAATTGTGAAACAATTTCCACAATGTCTTAATTGCGTGCCAAAGCTCGTAACTCAGATACTCATCTCTATGATCATATCATAGACATTTTATCCTCTTGTCATGATGATCTTCAACTTCACTCTGAAATTACTTGAACCATTCAATAATTCAGACTTGTGTTTCATCAAGTAAATATACTCAGTATCTACTCAAATCATCCGTGAAGTAAGAACATAACGATATCCACTGCGTGCCTCAGCACTCATTGGACTGCACACATCAAAATGTATTACTTCCAACAAGTTGCTTTCTTGTTACATTTTACTGAAAATGAGGCTTTCAGTCATCTTGCCCATGTGGTATGATTTGCGTCTCAAGTGATTCAAAATCAAGTGTGTCCAAACGGTCCATTTGCATGGAGTTTCTTCATGCATATACACCAATAGACATGGTTCGCATGTCTCAAACTTTTCAAAACGAGTGAGTCCAAAGATCCATCAACATTGAGCTTCTTCATGCGTTTTATACCAATATGACTTACATGCCAGTGCCACAAGTAGGTGGTACTATCATTACTATCTTATATCTTTTGGCATGAACATGTGTATCACTACGATCGAGATTCAATAAACCATTCATTTTAGGTGCAAGAACATTGAAGGTATTATTCAAATAAATAGAGTAACCATTATTCTCCTTAAATGAATAACCGTATTGCGATAGACATAATCCAATCATGTCTATGCTCAACGCAAACACCAAATAACAATTATTTAGGTTTAACACCAATCTCGATGGTAGAGGGAGCGTGCGATGCTTGATCACATCAAGCTTGGAAAAACTTCCAACACATATCGCCAGCCCACCTTTAGCTAGTCTCCGTTTACTCTGTAGCTTTTATTTCGAGTTACTAACACTTAGCAACCGAACTGGTATCTAATACCCTGGTGCTACTAGGAGTACTAGTAAAGTACACATTAACATAATGTATATCCAATATACTTCTATCGACCTTGCCAGCCTTCTCATCTACCAAGTATCTAGGGTAATTCTGATCCAGTGGTTGTTCCCCTTATTACAGAAGCACTTAGTCTCGGGTTTGGGTTCAACCTTGGGTTTCTTCACTAGAGCAGCAGCTGATTTGCCGTTTCATGAAGTATCCCTTCTTGCCCTTGCCTTTCTTGAAACTAGTGGTTTCACCAACCATCAACAATTGATGCTCCTTCTTGATTTCTACTTTCGTGGTGTCAAACATCGCGAATATCTCAAGGATCGTCATAGCTATCCCTGATATGTTATAGTTCATCACGAAGCTCTAGCATCTTGGTGACAATGACTTTGGAGAAACATCACTATCTCATCTGGAAGATCAACTCCCACTCGATTCAAGTGATTGTTGTACTCAGACAATCTGAGCACAAGCTCAACGATTGAGCTTTTCTCCCTTAGTTTGCATGCTAAGAAAATCGTCGGAGGTCTTATACCTCTTGACGTGGGCACGAGCCTGAAATCCCAATTTCAGCCTTCGAAACATCTCATATGTTCCGCGATGTTTCGAAATCGTCTTTGGTGCCTCAACTCTAAACCGTTTAACTGAACTATCACATAGTTATCATAACGTGTATGTCAGATGTTCGCAACATCCACAGACGATGTTCGAGGTTCAGCACACTGAGCGGTGCATTAAGGACATAAGCCTTCTACGAAGCAACGAGGACAATCCTTAGTTTACGGACCTAGTCCGCATAATCGCTACTATCAACTTTCAACTAAATTTTCTCTAGGGACATATCTAAACAGTAGAACTAAAGCGCGAGCTTACGACATAATTTGAAAAGATCTTTTGACTATGTTCAAGATAATTGAGTTCATCTTATGAACTCCCACTCAGACAGACATCCCTCTAGTCATCTCAGTGATTACATGATCCGAGTCAACTAGGCCGTGTCTGATCATCACGTGAGACGGACTAGTCAACGTCGGTGAACATCTTCATGTTGATCGTATCTTCTATATGACTCATGCTCGACCTTCGGTCTTCCGTGTTCCGAGGCCATGTCTGTACATGCTTGGCTCGTCAAGTCAACCTAAGTGTTTCGCGTGTGTAAATCTGGCTTACACCCGTTGTATGTGAACGTTAGAATCTACCACACCCGATCATCACGTGGTGCTTCAAAACAACGAACTTTCGCAATGGTGCACAGTTAGGGGGAACACTTTCTTGAAATTTTAATGAGGGATCATCATATTTACTATCGTCGTTCTAAGCAAATAAGATGCATAAACATGATAAACATCACATGCAATCAAATAGTGACATGATATGGCCAATATCATTTTGCTCCTTTTGATCTCCATCTTCGAGGCTCCATGATCATAATCATCACCGGCATGACACCATGATCTCCATCATCATGATCTCCATCATCGTGTCTTCATGAAGTTTTCTTGCCAACTATTACTTCTACTAATATGGCTAACAGTTAGCAATAAAGTAAAGTAATTACATGGCATTATCATTGACACGCAGGTCATACAATAAATAAGACAACTCCTATGGCTCATGCTGGTTGTCATACTCATCGACATGCAAGTCGTGATTCCTATTACAAGAACATGACCAATCTCATACATCACATATCATTCATCACATTCTTTTGGCCATATCACATCACATAGCATACCCTGCAAAAACAAGTTAGACGTCCTCTAATTGTTGTTTGCATGTTTTACGTGGCTGCTATGGGTTTCTAGCAAGAACGTTTCTTACCTACACAAAAACCACAACGTGATATGTCAATTGCTATTTACCCTTCATAAGGACCCTTTTCATCGAATCTGATCTGACAAAAGTGGGAGAGACTGGCACCCGCTAGCCACCTTATGCAGCAAGTGCATGTCAGTCGGTGGAATCTGTCTCACGTAAGTGTACGTGTAAGGTTGGTCCGGGCCGCTTCATCCCACAATACCGTCGAAACAAGATTGGACTAGTAACGGTAAGCATATTGAACAAAATCAATGCCCACAACAACTTGTGTTCTACTCGTGCATAGAAACTACGCATAGACCTAGCTCTGATACCACTGTTGGGGAACGTAGCAGAAATCAAAAAAAAATCTACGCATCACCAAGATCAATCTATGGAGTAATCTAGCAACGAGGGGAAGGAGAGTGCATCTACATACCCTTGTAGATCGCTAAGCGGAAGCGTTCAAGTGAACGGGGTTGATGGAGTCGTACTCGCCGTGATACAAATCACCGATGATCCTAGTGTCGAACGGACGGCACCTCCGTGTTCAACACACATGTAGCCCGGTGACGTCTCCCATGCCTTGATCAAGTAAGGAGAGAGGGAGAGGTTGGGGAAGACTCCGTCCAGCAGCAGCACGACGGCATGGTGGTGGTGGAGGAGCGTGGCACTCCAGTAGGGCTTCGCCAAGCACTGCGAGAGACGAGAAGGAAGAGAGGTAGGGCTGCGCCAGGGAGAGGAGAAACTCATGTGTTTGCAGCCCCAAAGACCTCAACTATATATAGGGGAGAGGGAGGGGGCTGCGCCCCCTCTAGGGTTCCCACCCCAAGGGGTGCGGCAGCCCCAAAACCCATCTAGGGTGGCAGCCAAGGGGGGAGAGGGGGAAACTTGCCCCCCAAGTAAGGTGGAGGCGCCCCCTCCCCAAACCCTAGGCGCCTTGGGCCCTGGTGGGGGGTGCACCAGCCCACCTGGGGCTGGTCCCCTCCCACACTTGGCCCATGCTGCCCTGTGGGGCCGGTGGCCCCACTTGGTGGACCCCCGGGACCCTCCCGGTGGTCCTGGTACATTACCGATAGCACCCAAAACTTTTCCGGTGACCAAAACAGGACTTCCCATATATAAATCTTTACCTCCGAACCATTCTGGAACTCCTCGTGACATCCGAGATCTCATCCAGGACTCCGAACAACATTCGGTAACCATGTATATCTATTCCCTATAACCCTAGCGTCATCGAACCTTAAGTGTGTAGACCCTACGGGTTCGGGAACCATGCAGACATGACCGAGACAACTCTCCAGCCAATAACCAACAGCGGGATCTAGATACCCATGTTGGCTCCCACATGTTCCATGATGATCTCATCGGATGAACCACGATGTCGAGGATTCAATCAATCCCGTATTCAATTCCCTTTGTCTAGCGGTATATTACTTGCCCGAGATTCGATCATCGGTATGACGATACCTTGTTCAATCTCGATACCATCAAGTCTCTTTACTTGTTCCATAACACATCATCCCGTGATCAACCCCTTGGTCACATTGTGCACATTATAATGATGTCCTACCGAGTGGGCCCAGAGATACCTCTCCGTCACACGGAGTGACAAATCCCAGTCTCGATTCGTGCCAACCCAACAGACACTTTCGGAGATACCCGTAGTGTACCTTTATAGCCACCCAGTTATGTTGTGACGTTTGGTACACCCAAAGCATTCCTACGGCATCTGGGAGTTGCACAATCTCATGGTCTAAGGAAGTGATACTTGACATTAGAAAAGCTCTAGCATACGAACTACACGATCTTTGTGCTAGGCTTAGGATTAGGTCTTGTCCATCACATCATTCTCCTAATGATGTGATCCCGTTATCAACGACATCCAATGTCCGTGGTCTGGAAACCGTAACCATCTATTGATCAACGAGCTAGTCAACTAGAGGCTTACTAGGGACATGGTGTTGTCTATGTATCCACACATGTATCTGAGTTTCCTATCAATACAATTATAGCATGGATAATAATCGATTATCATGAACAAGGAAATATAATAATAATAACTAATTTATTATTGCCTCTAGGGCATATTTCCAACATGGGCTGCTTTCTTGGCTTGTGCCCTCAACCTGTAATCCTACCGAATTGCAAATAGTTCAGTTGTCTGCTTTGCTGTATTGCTTGATTCGAATGCTTGTTTGTTGTTATGCTATACCTGAGTTGGCCAATATGTCAGCAGTGCCTGTTGTACTATCGTAAAGAAATGCATGCCTATTTCATTTGAGTCCTTAACTTTTCCTCTCAACTTCATCACAAGACTGTCTTTGTAGTTTATATGAGGCCACATTGTTAAGTGCTTTCTCAGATTATTTCAACTACTTAGATGCCTTGGCAACTTAAATATAGCGGTGGTACACTCCCTTTCAATTAGGGATGTCAACTGGGTCCCGTTTAATCCCGATTAAAGTCCACTAGTGGTATGATAGTTCAAAAGAGTTTTTGTTTTTTGAGGAAAATGAACTAGGGAGGTAGCAAAAACTAACTAGATGGGACTGGCGGATGTCGTTTATTTGCCACTTACATCCCTAGTTTCATCTCACCATTTTAATTTCTTTTCGGCTGATGCTGCTTCAAACCATTTAAATATAGTTTGCCATGCTCGGCAATAATTCGTCCATCGTTTACCATGTAAGCTTACTACGTGGATCATACGATAACTATCTATTACTTATGTCCAGCGGAAATCTTTCAGGATGCCATTCACACTAGGACACAATGTAAAACCCCAAAATCTATTTGTGGAAGCAGTGCGCCATCCATGTTACCAGATGGTAGGAGTTCAGAGGCAACACCGCCGGAGAGCAGTCTGAGCACAGATATTATAGTGCTTGAGGCTCTACTAGAGGCAGAAAGAGATGGTGTGGCTGCCATGAATGAGGTAATCTTTATCTTGAGGCTGGAAATTACGGAATTAGCGGCACGCATTATGCAAGCAACCCAAGAATTGGAGGAAGTAAGAATGTTGCATTTGACGACGGAGGTCCTATCTGAAGCCCAAGGTAATCCCGGTTCTTCTTTAGATACCTGTTGAAATTGTCATTAGATTATTGTACTTGCATGTTGTGTCATGTCTCTGAATGGATTATGTTGCAAGACCCCCTATGTTGTCCATGTGTTGTAATGATCCGAATTTTTTAGGCGAGGTAATCCTCAGTACTTTTATGATTGACATAAGGTGAACTGTTTTTCATGTGAGCATATTGTATTGGATGAAATAATTGTTTGACTCAGAGTGTATCCAACCTACTGAATTTGAAGATCACGACATTTCTAAATCATAATCATATATAAAGGTGGAATAAATCTTTGTTGTGGTTTTTAAGAAATAAATAACAAAATGTATAATTATCTGTGGATATTCGTAATCAAGTACAAATTGGATTTGAATTTAGTTTGCCAGGGCCCAGGGCAAACGTGAATGCTAATTCTCCCAAGTTTTGAACGAAGCGGCTAAACACCCACTATAATTTGTGGGCTGCTCGAAGCAAGTGTTTGCGAGATGGAAATTACTGTCTACCCCTGACACTTGACATCTTTATCGACCAGATTTACACTGCTATCGATAGGGGTAGACTAGTAACTTCAATCAGACGTGACACGACGGCCTCTGAGCCCATTCAGACACGGTGGGCGCCAAACATGGGCGGCAAAACACATTTGATTCAAGCTCGTCCGAAAGACATGTGTCTCTTCCTCCATTTCCCCATTCATACACGGTGGGCGGCAAAACAAACTCTCCTTATCCAAAATCGATGTAGGCTAATATTTTAAATAGGGGCAGATGTGTAACTTCCATCAGACATGACACAACTGCCCTACCTGTCAGCCCCGTTCATACACCATGGGCGCCAACCGTGGGCGGCAAAACACCCTCTCGTCGCCCTAAATAGTTACCGACAAATATTTGGGAGATGGGAGATTACCGTCCTAGCCCCAATCGACACGATGTCCGAAATTTTAAACGGGGGATAAGTTCGTAACTTTCCCCCATTTCAGAGAAGCGCGTCCCAAAGTTTGAGATCCCCCCCCCCTCCCCTCCATTTCCCCATTCATACACCATCGACAGCACGACAACCTCCGCACTGCGGCCAGCCTCCTCCATTCGCCACCCCATCCTCCACCTTGTCGAGCCGCTACCCTACCCCGTCGTCCCCTGCGAGATATGGACGTCTCCCATCCATGGCGCTGGACCAGGATCCTTTCATCGCCTCCTCTCGCTTCATTGGCGCCATCTTCCACCTTGCCGTTCTGCTCCTACGACCGCCTCGTCCACGGCAACAGGATATATCCCCTGACTCGACCGTCTGTCGTCTAAAGTCTTCTTCCCCGCCCCCGACAGCCATCGCACCCACAGCACCCTCAACGTATCAGCATAGGCCTACACGGTGTCACAAGAGAGGTGGTACTCTTCCATATGTGCTTAAGTTATTGATCTCACCCGGAAAATAGATCGTAATTTGTTTACTGTACTTTTCTTGTTCGTACCAAATCGTAGTGGCTAGTTGAAAGCAAACATTGGTTGCGAAGTAGCTTTGTCCGGTTTGCACCTTCAGATCCGCCATGGCACGGGCACTATACTCGTAAAGCTTATGGTTTCCCCCCTTTATATTCACTACCATCATCGTAGGTGCTTCTTGTCGTGCTAGCACTGCTCCTCAAGACCTCAACCCAAAGCTTACGTGTTGAAATACGAATCTGATATGATGCTCATATCAACTAAACGGAGAATGTTTAATTGGTCACCTAATGTTCCTATATTCGTTTCGAAAAGCATGTGCGCCACCCACTGGTCCAGCTAGTTCCACTTTCCTGATTTTTCTCTTGATGCTTAGGGTTTTCCCCTTTTATCTACTCTACTATGATCTGCGTAGGTGCTTTCTATCGTACTAGCATTACTCCACCCTTCAAGCTAAACAACACAACACTCAGAATTCGAAAGCTTAGTTGTTCAAATATGATTGTGATATGATACTGATATTAGTTAACCGACACATTTAATTGGTTAGCTAAAGGTCCCACTTGAGTTTCCAAATGCATGTCGCAACATATAGAGAGACAGCATAATTGCATTTCTTTATCACTTGTTGACCGTACTTTCTTGTCCATACCAAATCTTAGTTGTTATTTCCAAGCAAACATCGGTTGCTAACTACCCTTTGAGCGGTTTGCAGCTTCAGATGTGCCATCCCACTGCCACGGTCAACACTGTACTCATCATGCTTACCTTTTCCCCATTTTATGATAACCACAATCAGCCTACGTGGTTCGTGTCGTAATAGCACTGCTCCACCCATCGAGCTAAACAAGCTTAGTTGTACAAATTCATATCTGATATTATTGCTGATATTAGTAAAACTAAGAGATTTTTAATTGGTTAGCTAAATGTTCCTACTTTAGTTTCGAAATGCATGTGAGCCACATACGGAGAGACCGGAAAGAATAGTATTTCTCTGTGCGCTCTGGTTCATCATGGGTGGCCAACCGACATTGTATTGAAAGACTTGTAATATCTTCAATCTGCTTGCTCTTCTGCTCTTCTTTAAGATGATACTCTTCTCTTGCGGTCGACTGGTCAGGTAGAGTTGTTCTCCCTTAGTATATTTTGAATATGTCAGGTCAGGTCGACGTGTTCTTCTTTACTATATGTTGAAGCTGTCATCTGCGAAGTGTCATCACTTATGGAGCTCTCATATTTTGAGTAGTAGGCCACATTATATTAATGCACACAACAAATTACAACATGCATGCATCTTTTAAAAGAATTTCAGAGATAGCACAAAGGGGTTTACAGGGAGGCGGTATTGGATTAGAATCACTTCTGCATTACAAAGAAAATCTCACTTGTTTTTATGTTTTCATGCATGTCAGATATTGAACATTATCAAAATGAATATGAGAATGGGCGCACGAGAGGAATATTGCGGAATGATCCACTGGATAACAAACTTGGCATGGTGGAGGATGGCCTATCTTATTCACCCATCAAGGTGCTTGCTCTAACTTTGCAAAGTTGTATTGGTCGCACATATTTTGCATCTGACCTCTTGCATTACTTCTACTTTGTACACCATCTGCTTAGTTTAAGCATCATATATGAGTATATGCCATACCTATCCATTTTCTGTACCTATTCCATGTGTCGTCACACTATGTTTTTCCAGTCAAATGTTGTTCTTTCATAATAGATGTCCAAAAGGAAGAAGGTGAGTGCAGATCCTCAAGGAGTACAAACTAGGTATTTGGAAAAGGTAGTGATACCTGTTAAATCATATAGATCAGCAGCCATAGAAAACACAGGCCCAACTATACCACACTTTACCCTACTCCAGTGGCCAAACCCCTATTAGAACTGTGGGAAGCCCAGCGTCAGGTACTGTCTATGATATCAATTCAAAATTTGAACTCCTAAATTTCTGCTTGTGCCTTACCTTCTCTCTTGTATGAAAACTAATTTCAGATGAATCTCCTTGCTCAAAGGATCATACGATCTCAAAACAATAATGGGCTCTGCATTGCTCTTGTCAGTACCTCTCTCCCTTTTGCCTTGTAACGATGTGCTTAATTAATTGCTATTTGATTATGTATCATCAGTTGCACCTGAGCTTCATTATCCTCTGTTTCTTCCAATATTATTTGATCTATATTTACTCTTTGCAAAATGTAGAATAATGGCAATGCTTATAAAGAATTTTCTTTGGGGAATTTATTGAATTATCCTTCCATCAACATGGAGAAGGGCTTTGTCCAGCCCGTGTTAACATGTAATGTAAGTTCATCCTTTTCAAGCCTTCAAACTTTGTTCTAGTATAGATTTGGATAGGCATCATTTCCTCCACTGCTGTTTGCTTTGCTGTTTACATCTGATTGGATGTTTGCAACAACTACCAGTTTCAAATTGTAGTTGTAAAAACATGTTCCTTATGCAGAACAAATCCATTTATTTGCTTATATAATTGTGAAACCTGTTACATGTCTCCTTGTTTCTCTTTCAGAGTCATATCTCTTATGCCAGGCAGAACTTTACGGAAGATAGTGAGCCAAACCATCTTGAGGACAGCGAGATGACCCCAAGGTCCTGTCTTGATGAAGACAGTGAGTTGAAGCTACTCACCAGTAGGTGTGAGACAACCTCTGTGCAGTCGCTGCCTCAATCAGTTCGACTTCTTCAGCCTCAACTTAAAGTGGAAAGGCTTGCTTCAGCTCAGCTCCGACTTGAAGTCAAAGATGCAATGAAGATGTCAGAGGACTATCGTGCGCACCATCATGCCATAAATCTATTCTTGATGCATCTATCGTTGACACAACTCAGGTCTACTCAGCTTCTTAGCTATTTGGGGGGCCCGACCTGGCCAGGCCTAGTGCCTTCTGAAGTGCTCTCAGTTTTGTATATTCTTTTGTCGGCGCGTTTCTTTGCACTGGTGGCGAACTTTGATGCCCAGTGGATGTAATATGTGTGATAGCCATGATAGCCTAGCGTAAGTTGCTTGCTTATTTATTTCCTTGTTGTCTTGTTTATTTGTTTGCTTGTAGTCATTGCAGTTCTTTTTCTGCGGTTTGCTAGTGGCTGCAATAACCTATTTTTTAAAACTAGGCCACAATAACCATGGGCTAATATTTACTGTAGTGACACTGGGCCTCCTACGGGCCATAGAAACAGTGGGCCTTCTAGAGGCCATAGAAATAGTGGGCCTTCTACGGGCCGTAGAAACAATGGGCCTTCTACGGGCCGTAGAAACAATGCGCCTTCTACGGGCCGTATCATCAATGGGCCTTATACGGGCAGTATGATCGATTGGCCAAACATGGGCCAATAACAGGCGGCATTATGGCCGTAAATGGGCTAGAGTTGGAATCGTCCGTTCATGGGCCGACCATAATGGGCCATCGTTAATAGGCCGTATTTGATGACGCTATGAAAACGGCCCAACGTATTAACGGACCACAAACGGGCCGACTGTAAACCACGGGCTGAATTTGGCCCACAAGTAGAAAATGACAGTAATGGGCCGTAAGTAAACGAATGCTGGAAATGAGCCCAAGAATAAATGGGCTCTAAGAAGGCCGAAAGATAACATGGGCTGGAAACGGCCCAACGGAATAACGGGCCGTTAATGGGTATAAAGTGATACACTGTTCATTACGGGCCAGTTTCACCACATGCCGTTAATGGGTGTAAAGTGATACACTGTTCATTACGGGCCAGTTTCACCACGGGCCGTTAATAGGCCAAGAGTTACATAGGGCCTCATATGGGCCGAAAGACGTCATGGGCCATACATGGGCGAGAAGTGAAAATGGGCTGGAATCATATTGGATGGCCCAGATGACGCTACTGGGCCTAATTCGGATAGGGCGTAACAGGCCTTGGGTTAGTGGATTGTAAATGGGCTATATGCAAACATGCTGTTAACAGGCTTTACATGGACCGGCCCGCCACCTTTTGACCAAGTCAAACGGGCCGGCCTTTTCACAGGAATGGGCCTCTGTTGGGCCGTGCCACGTATCGATGTATCATAGGCGCCTTCTGTCCAACGAGTGGATAACATCTGTCCCAACGATGAGCCGACACGTGTTTCCTCCAGCCAATGATGATTTTACACGTGGAAAATCCCCATTGGTCGGGGCTGTTAACGGGTTATCGGATCCAAAACCCGACCCGATAGCGTAAGGTGTTCCGTTACGGTGGATGCCACGTGTCGGTCACCCTTGACGAAAGCACTTCTGTGACGCGCGATTTATCGTCATGGAAGTGGACACTTCCGTGATGATAATTTTGGTAATGTCATGGAACACTTCTACGACAGCACAGGTATGACTATCTTGATTCTGTCATAAAATCGTCATGGATGTACATGCATGACAGAAAATGCGACCTACTGTGACAAACACGTATCATCACGGAAGTGTATTTTTTTTGTAGTGATGGCGGCGTTCCATCCCGAAAGTCCTCTCTCTATTTTTTTTCTAGGGAAAATGGGCTTATATACCAGAAGATGCGCACCGAAGGCTGGCCAGGGGCCCACGAGCCACCAGAGCGTGCCCTGGGGGGTAGGCGCACCTTGGTGCCTCGTGGGCACCTGGGTGGCCCCCTCTGCTATTTCTTTCTTCTAGTATTTTTTATTTATTCCAAAACAATTCTCTATGAAATTTCAGCTCATTTGGAGATGTGCAGAATAGGTATCTCTGGCATACCTTTTTCAGGCCCAAAATTCGAGCTACCGGCAATCTCCCTCTTCATGTAAATCTTGCAAGTTAAGAGAGAAAAGGTATTAGAATGGTACTACAAAGTGTTATATTGGCCAAAAACATCATAAATAACAATAGGAAAACATGACGCAAAATGGACGTACCAACGAGCAAGCCGCGACGGTGTTCGACATGCTCAAGGAAGTGATGGTCACCACTCCCATGTTAGCTCTGCCAATTTTGAGCGCCCGTTCGCGAACGAGACAGTCGCCGACCAACCCATGGCCTACTTTAGCAAGGCTCTTGGGGTGCGCAACCAGAAGCTCTCTAGGTACGAGAAGGAATTTCTTGTCGTGATGATGGTTGTCGACAAGTGGCGGAAGTACCTGCAACACGGTCCGTTTGACATCCTCACCAATAACAAGAGCCTCTGCAATCTGGGTGAACAACATTTAGAGACAGATTTGCAATGCAAGGCGATGTCCAAGCTAGTGGGTCTCCAGTTCTGCTTCTAGTACAAGCACAGACTCGACAAGGGGTGACGGATGCGCTGTCGCGCATCAGCAAACACCTTGATCTCATCGCGCTCTTGGTATGCAAACCGACCTGGCTACATGAGGTGGCCAACTCCTACGAGACGGACCCTGACGCGTAGGATCGGCTCCAGCAACTCGCCATCCACAACCTAGAAGACGACGGCTACATGCTCCACCGTGGCCTCATTTGCCGCTAAGGTCGTCCCTGGATCGGGGCAAACATAGCCCTGTGCACCAATCTCATCGCTGCCCTGCACAACAACGCGGTGGGCGGTCACTCCGGCACCACATCGACCTATCATAGCGTCAAGAAACAGTTCGACTGGCGGGGCCTAAAGAAGGATGTCGACGAGTTCGTGCACTAGTGCATAGTGTGCCAACAGGACAAGCACGAACACACCAAACCTGCCGGCCTCCTGGCGCCCCTCCCCATTCCATTGGTGCCATGGGAGGTGAAAGGAAATATGCCCTAGAGACAATCATAAAGTTGTTATTTATATTTCCTTATATCATGATAAATGTTTATTATTCATGCTAGAATTGTTTTAACCGGAAACTTAGTACATGTGCGGATACATAGACAAACAGAGTGTCACTAGTATGCCTCTACTTGACTAGCTCGTTGAATCAAAGATGGTTAAGTTTCCTAGCCATGGACATGAGTTTTCATTTGATTAATGGGGTCACATCATTGGAGAATGATGTGATTGACTTGACCCATTCCGTTAGCTTAGCACTTGATCGTTTAGTATATTGCTATTGCTTTCTTCATGACTTATACATGTTCCTATGACTATGAGATTATGCAAATCCCGAATACCGGAGGAACACTTTGTGTGCTACAAAACGTCACAACATAACTGGGTGATTATAAAGGTGCTCTACAGTTGTCTCCGATGGTACTTGTTGAGTTGGCATAGATCGAGATTAGGATTTGTCACTCCGATTGTCGGAGAGGTATCTCTGGGCCCTCTCGATAATGCACATCATTATAAGCCTTCCAAGCAATGTGACTAATGAGTTAGTTGCGGGATGATGCATTACGGAACAAGTAAAGAGACTTGCCGGTAACGAGATTCAACTAGGTATGGTGATACCGACGATCGAATCTCGGGCAAGTAACATACCGATGGCAAAGGGCACAACGTATGTTGTTATGCGGTTTGACCGATAAAGATCTTCGTAGAATATGTAGGAGCCAATATGAGCATCCAGGTTCCGCTATTGGTTATTGACCGAAGATGTGTCTCGGTCATGTCTACATACTTCCCGAACCCGTAGTGTCGGTGGGAAACGACACCTATGGGATCACAAGAATCCCTACAACGGCTGCGGGGCGCTGGGTGGTGAGGAGAGCAGGATCAGAAGTCAGTACGAGCACACGGATTGTTTACCTAGGTTCGGGCCGCAGAGGTGCGTAATACCCTAGTCCTGCTTTGGTCTGTATTTGTGTTCTTGAGGTTCTTGAACTAGCTACAATGAGCGTAACTTGTCCAAAAGTCCGAATCCTTCTCCTGGATGCCTCGGGCCTCCTTTTATAGGCAAGGGGATCACCACAGTGGTACACAAGAGGTGGCATCAGGGTACTATGGTTAAGCGTATCGCTAGCTATTACGGGATAAAGTGCATTTAATGCGCTCCTGACGTGTCCCCTCAACTTTACTGCCGCCTCGCCCTGCCTCGACACGCGCCTGGGCCAGCGAGGCGGTCAACACCATGTAAGCTGGCAGGCTGCTGAGGTGGCATGGTGGTAGGGCCTTCACGAAGATTTGCATGCTACCCCGTAAGCATGCGCTGAGTTGGCTGAGAAGCCTTGCGTTGACACGCAGGTGTGTCGAAGTAATGGGCCACGGGTAGGCTCACCCGAGTCCCTAGATTTATCAAGACTTTGGGCCAGCTCCGCCTAGCTGAGCCCCAAGCCGAAACTCCGCCCTCTGGGGCCGGATGGCTCAGTGGTCGGCTGCCAGAGGGCGGGTGACCCAAGACTACGGCGCTCCGAGTGGCCGGCTCCTGGCGGCCGCCTTCCAGAGAGGGCGGCAACGGGCAGGCGGCCACCTACGACTACAGGGCGGCCGAGCTCTCATCGAGAGTACAAGTCAAAGCATGGCTACAGTGAGGAACAACGCCTCACACATTCGAGACAGGTGTGGCTACAGTGCTTCGTACAGACGGAGATCTCCGCACGACGGAGCACTGTGCCGTATCTAACCTGACGTCGCTTCGGGCAGGCGGAGCCCTGATCCCCACGACGGCCTGTCGGTATGGCCTGCTAGAGGCGGGCCCTATCGGGCAGTGACCCCAAGGAAGACGGCGGAAGCTCAACCAGGCGGATTAGAGAGTGGTCGGCCTCCAACAGGCGGCCGTCCCTCGTCCCAAGGTGAGCACGCCATTAAGCTGATAAGACCAGGTGTGGCTACAGTGTCCTCCCACCAGGCGGCGGGACTGTAGCCATGCTAGGATGACCAAGCCCCCGTCATCAACAACACGGCTACAGTAAACAGCCACCAACCAGTCGGTGGGGCCCACGCGGCGGCGGGCCCCAGCGGTCGGCGGAGAAGCCGGAGGCTGAAGACACTGACAGCCGGGCCTAGCAGCCGGCTAGATTACCATTGTACCCCTGGGGGGTAGGCCTATATAAACCCCCCAGGCCACCCATGCAAAGGGTTCAGCCCCATTAGAACTAGCCACCCCCTAGAGCAGGAGGAGAGCTAGTCTTGCCTCCCTCTGCCTCTAGCAAAACAGCTCGAGGAGCACATTGTATCACTTGTGCCTTAGTGATCATGCGGAGACCCTGCAGAGCAGGACTAGGGGTGTTATCTCCTAGGAGAGCCCCGAACCTGGGTAAAGTAAATCGGCGTTCGTGTCTACGCCTTATCTCGCTTCCAGGCACCGGCGACGTTCTACTCGCTCCCACCATGATAAGCCATCCTTTGGCATATGTCGCACCCAACCCCCGACATTTGGTGCCCACCATGGGGCGAGGTGCACCTTCTCCCGGAGATCTGCTCTAGATGGGAACCATGTTCCTTCCTGGCGAGCGAAGCCAGCCCAGCATGCCCGACGGCGTCAGCCTCGATGCGCTCCATGGCGCGGAGATCGCCTGCGCGGCGAGTTGCCTCACTGACCTCGTCAGCGAGATCGACCTCTCCGACGAGCCGGCCTCTGACGCGGGCACAAGCTGTCCTGAGAGCCGCCTTGTTAGCCTCCTCGACCAGCTCCATGTCGCCAGCGAGCCTGCTATGGACCTGGAGTCCGTCGGCTCGACCGATCCGATGATCGTCAACTCCGACACGGTGTCGCTCGATGCGTTTCCCACCAACGTGGTGGTCTACGATGAGCCGCCTCCATGCGAGTACAGTGGTGGGAGCACCGTCACGGAGGTGCTCGTCATCAACAGCGAGGAGCACTCGGACGGGCATGCTCAAGATCCCCTCGAGGCCACCCCGCGTGACCTCACGGCGCCCATTCCCGAGGGCGCGGATGCTGAGGTGCTGGAGGCACGCCGCCTCCAGCTTATCGAGAGTGTTGGCTGCCTGGCCAGCATGCGCCGGCTATCGGACGCCTATCGGCGTGAGATGGATCGGGCCGTAGGCGGCACGCCGGCTCCTGAGGGGCCCAGCCGCCTCGGCACAGTTCGGCAGCATGGCGCGACCATCGCCACCATGTTCGGGGTGGAGCGCCCCGTCTACGCCATGCCTGCAGAGAACATCCGGGCCGCCCAGGCGGTAACGGATGAGCTGAACAAGTACAACAGCGACGAACTCCGCCACATGACGGAGCGAGTCCAACAGCTCCTGGACGCGGCTGCCGCACAGCACGAGGCCGCCTGCCGTGCTGAAGACCCAGCCGGACGAAACAACGAGCCGCCCCCACGCCGAGATCATGGGGCGACCTCCCGGACGCCGATTGGTGGTGCCCACAGAGGAAAGGGCAACGAGCCGACTGCTAGCGGCAGTCGGACCTGCCTCTCCATCGAGCGGGACGAGGACGGCCATCCTCGTGCGGTAGAGCGGCGAGGCGACCTACCGCCTCCCCCGCCTCGTGGAGCGAGATACCCCACTCCGCCTCCTGTCACGCACCCGACACTCGGCGACCGCCTTGGCCGCCGAGAGGAAGACGGAGAGAGTGATGCTCGCCACCGGATCGATCATCTCAACCGATCTCTGGCGCTTGAAGAAGAAGATGCACTGGGCCCACCCTGCTTCGGCCCCCGAATGCGCGATGAGCCCTTCCCCAAGGGGTTCACCCTCCCACGAGACACGCCCAAATACACCGGCTCCGTGAAGCCGGAGGACTGGCTGGTCGACTACTCCACCGTCGTCAGCATAGCAAACGGCAACAAGCGTTGCCGTGAAGTACATCCCGCTCATGCTCCAAGGCACTGCCCGGACGTGGCTCAACAGCCTGAAGCCCCGCAGCATCAATAGTGGGTTGATTTCACCGAGGTCTTCATCCGCAACTTCACCAGCACTTACAAGCGGCCCCCCAAGCCCCGGCAGCTCTCCTTATGCGTCCAAGGGCCCACGGAGTCAACTCGCGACTACCTCATGCGCTGGACCGAGCTGCACAATTCCTGCGAAGGCGTGCACGAGGTACAGGCAATCGAGTACTTTACTGCTGGGTGCCGAGAGGGCACCCTCCTCAAGCATCGACTCCTCTGCGATGAGCCTGAGACCCTCGATGAGCTGCTGGTCATTGCCGAGAAACACACCACGGCCGACTCCTCCATGAAGGCGGAAATCCTGGTTGACGCGTCTGGCAAGGTGGCACCTCAGGCACCTCAGACTCCGGCTGGTGACACCAGACGGTGGCAGCAACCAGGTGATAACAAGCGAAAGGCCACCCAGCCGGCTTCCACTAGCCGGCAGGTGGAGACGGTCGAGGGTCAGCAGCCAGAAGGGCAGCCAGCCCCCAAGCGGCAGAAGGGAGGCAAGTCCAATTGGTTGCCCGCCTTCTCTTACGAGCAAACCTTAGATGCACCTTGCAAGTTCCATAGAGGCGCGAAGACCTCCAACCACACCACTCAGAAGTGTCACTGGCTCACCAAAATTGCTAAGGGAGATGGACTCCTACCTCCTCCGCCTGCCGAACCGCCGCCTCCTCAGCCCCAGCAGCCGGCGGCCCGACCAGTCGGCGCCTTGCAAGACGAGTACCCGGAGGAACATGGAGCTTATGTTGTGTTCACCAGCATGGCCGATGACAGACGCAGCAGACGGTAACAACAACAAGAAGTGCAAGCAGTGGCCTCCAACACTCCAGAGTTCATGCATTGGTCCGAGAAGCCTATCAGTTGGAGTAGGGCCGACTACCCGGAAGTGATGCCTTCCCCTGGTTCGTACGCCCTGGTCCTAGAAGCGACCCTTGCAACAGAGAGGCGAGCAACCCGTTTCTCCAGAGTCTTGATAGATGGCGGCAGCAGCATCAACATCATGTACCGTGATACAATGGAGAAGTTGGGAATCAAGCAGAAGCAGCTCGTCCCTAGTCGGACCGTATTCCATGGCATAGTCCTTGGCCTTTCCTGCTCACCAATCGGCAAGACCCAGATTGATGTCCTCTTCGGAGACAAAAATCACTTTCGCAGAGAGCCAGTTTGGTTTGAAGTGGTGGACCTTCAGAGCCCCTACCATGCACTGCTAGGCCGGCCTGCTCTGGCCAAATTCATGGCAGTCCCCCACTACGCCTACCTCAAGATGAAGATGCCGAGTACGAAGGGGATCCTGACAGTGGTCAGAGACTACAAGAAGTCGATCGCTTGCGCCGCAGATAGCAGCCGGCTGGCCGAGTCCCTCGTGATTGCAGCCGAGAAGCGGCTCCTTGACCGGGTGGTGGCGTTGGCAGGCAAGAAGCCGAAAATGTCACCCACACCCCAGGAGTCGGAGGCTCAGGGCTCATTCAAGCCGGCCAAGGAAACAAAGAAAATACCCTTGGACCCGGAGCACCCGGAGAGGCACGCTGTCATAGGCACAGGCCTTGACAGCAAATAGGAAGGCGAGCTCGTCGATTTCCTCCGTGAGAATCGGGACATCTTCGCATGGTCCCCCAAAGACATGCCGGGTGTTCCGACGGATTTCGCCGAGCACAAACTACATGTCCGACCTGACGTCAAGCCGGTCAGGCAGCCCTTGCGCCGCCTGTCAGAAGAAAAGAGAAGAGTTGTTGGAGAAGAGATAGCCCGACTCCTAGCAGCCGGATTCATCATGGAAGTATTCTTCCCAGAGTGGTTGGCCAACCCAGTCCTAGTATTGAAGAAGAACAAGTAGTGGCGCATGTGCATTGACTACACCAGCCTCAACAAAGCTTGCCCCAAAGATCCCTTTGCTCTGCCAAGGATTGATCAAGTGATAGACTCCACAGCCGGATGCGAGCTGTTGAGTTTTCTGGATGCATACTTAGGTTATCACCAAATAAAGCTGAACCCAGCCGACAGGCTGAAGACCGCCTTCATCATGCCGTTTGGAGCCTTCTGCTACCTGACCATGACGTTCGGCTTGAGAAACGCCAGTGCCACGTTTTAGCGTTGCATGCAGAAGTGCCTCCTCAAGCAACTCGGCAGAAATGCCCATGTATATGTGGATGATGTGGTGGTGAAGACAGAGAAGCGTGGCACTCTGCTAGAGGACCTCAAGGAGACCTTTGAAAACCTGCGTCGATTCCAGATTAAGCTCAACCCAGAGAAATGTGTCTTTGGAGTACCAGTCGGCCAGCTTCTCGGTTTCCTGGTCTTAGAGCACGACATAGAGTGCAATCCTATGAAGATCAAGGCAATTGAGATGATGAAGGTACCCACCCGACTGCTGGACATGCAGAAATTCACCGGCTGCCTGGCGTCAGTCAGCCATTTCATCAGCCGGCTGGGTGAGAAGGCTCTTCCCCTGTACCAACTCATGAAGAAGACCACTTTTTTCGAGTGGAACGACAAGGCGGACGAAGCATTTCTACAACTCAAGAAGATGTTGGCAACCCCGCCTGTCCTGGCAGCTCCGACTGAGAAGGAGCCCATGCTCCTCTACATTGCAGCCACCAGTCGGGTTGTCAGCATAGTCATGGTAGTAGAGCGCAAGGAGAAGGACAAAGAATTGCCGGTCCAAAGACCAGTGTATTACTTGAGTGAAGTATTGTCCGCTTCCAAGCAAAACTACCCCCACTACTAGAAGATGTGTTACGGCGTGCATTTTGCCACCAAGAAGCTGAAGCCTTACTTTCAAGAGCACCCCATAACTGTCGTCTGCACAACCCCGCTTGCTGAGATCATTGGAAGCCGGGATGCCTCTGGCTGAGTGGCCAAATGGGCTATCGATCTAGCCCCTTACACCATCTACTACCAGCCTCGCACCGCCATCAAATCACAAGTGTTGGCCGACTTCCTCGTCGATTGGGCCGAGACCCAATATTTGCCGCCTGCACCAGACTCCACTCATTGGCGGATGCATTTTGATGGTTCAAAAATGCGCACTGGTCTAGGAGTCGGCGTCGTCCTCACCTCTCCAAGGGCGACAAGCTTAAATACATATTGCAAGTCCACTTCGCCGCCTCCAACAACGTAGCAGAATACGAGGCACTCATACACGGGCTCCGGCTTGCCAAGGAACTCGGCATTCGCCGGATCCTGTGCTATGGTGACTCCGACTTGGTGGTCCAGCAGTCATCAGGCGACTGGGATGCCAAGAATGCAAACATGGCGAGCTACCGCTTCCTCGTGCAACAACTCAGTGGATACTTTGATGGGTGCGAGTTCCTTCACGTGCCAAGGAATGACAACGAGCAAGCAGATGCCTTGGCACGGATTGGCTCCACCTGACAAGCAATACCAGCCGGTGTTGCCCTATGCCGCCTTCTGAAGCCGCCTGTAAAGCCGTCTCCTGATTCAGACTCCATCTTTGTGCCCCCCCCCGAAGCAGTCGGATCCGACTTGGCGACCCCAGTGGCCGGCATGGGGGTTTCAACAGGCTGCCCGGGGACTGCTATAGCCGCACCCGGCCCGGGGACTTCGGAGCCCGGCCCGGGGACTACTCCAGCACAGCAGGCGGAAGCAGCTGCCAACCCGCCGCCTCCCGGCCCAACCGCCCTCGTACAAGTTGCAGTGGTCGCAGTCGAGGAAATTACGGCGCCCTCATGGGCTCAGCCGATCCTCAAGTTCTTAGTGAATAAGGAGCTGCCAACCGATGAAATCTTAGCCCGACAAGTACAGAGGCGAGCTGCAACTTACATCATAGTCAACAAAGAGCTGGTGCGACGAAGCGTCACAGGAGTTTATCAGCGGTGTGTGGAGTCGGACCAAGGCCAAGCAATACTTAGAGATATCCACCAGGGCGAGTGCGGCCACCACGCGGCTTCGAGATCACTTATGGCCAAAGCTTTCCGCCACGGGTTCTTCTGGCCGACTGCCCTGGAAGAGGCCAAAGAGCTGGTTCAGAAGTGTCAAGGGTGCCAGAGGTTCCACTCCAAGCCACACCTGCTGGCTTCTGCACTTAAGACCATTTCCATAGCCTGGCCCTTTGCTGTGTGGGGACTAGATATGGTGGGACCATTCAAGACGGCCCGCGGTGGCATGACTCACTTGCTGGTTGCGGTGGACAAGTTTACCAAGTGGATAGAGGCAAAACCAATCAAGAAGCTGAATGGGCCGACTGCCGTGACCTTCATCACCGACATCACCATGCGATACGGCATCCCACATAGCATCATCACCGGAAACGGCACCAACTTCGCCAAGGGAGCCCTGGCTCGTTTCTGTGCAACACAGGGCATCCGCCTGGACCTAGCATCCGTTGCCCACCCACAGTCAAACGGCCAGGTGGAGCGTGCAAACGGCCTAATTTTGTCCGGCCTCAAGCCCCGACTGGTCAAGCCCCTGGAGCATTCGGCCGGCTGCTGGCTCGACGAGCTGTCGGCCGTCCTCTAGAGCCTGCGCACAACTCCAAACAAGTCAACGGGCTTCACGCCTTTCTTCCTCGTCTACGGTGCCGAAGCTGTCATCCCGATGGATATTGAGTTCGACTCCCCAAGAGTCACCATGTACACCGAGGCGAACGCCAAGGAGGCACGAGAAGAGGGCGTCGACTTGCTGGAGGAAGGCTGGCTGTTGGCACTCAGCGGGTCGGCTATCTACCAGCAGAGTTTGCGTCGATACTACAACCGCAAGGTGAAGCCAAGGTCCTTCCTGGAGGGAGACCTTGTGCTCCGGCTGATCCAGCGAACAGCCGGACAACACAAGCTCTCGGCACCTTGGGAAGGCCCTTTTATCATCAGTAAGGTGTTGGGCAACGATGCCTACTACCTGATCGATGCCCAGAAGCCCAGAGCGTGCAAGAGAGATGATTCAGGCAAAGAAACGGAGAGGCCGTGGATTGCAAACCTCCTCCGAAGGTTTTACAGTTGAAAGCAATATGTATCACGCTACCTTTTGTACTATGTATAAAGACTCCGGGTCCCCCGAGAAGAGCTCGGGGACTGCCCTCTTTTATCTATATGATAAGTGTCATGCCTATGAGAATGTATAGTCTATTTTTTCCGCCTGGCACCGGGTTCGACCAGTTGGCCCGGAGCCTCGCCGCCTTCTACAATATGCCGCCTCTTGCGGCCGGACAAGTAGTGTGCCGGCACCCAAAGCTTCCTTTGTCAGAAGCCACAGCTCGTAGAGCGACTGCATGGCGGGTAAAGGTTGCAAAAAGGTGCCCCACACGAAAAAACGACTAAGGAAGAAAGCGCATATAGTAGCAGGCGGCATCGCACCTAGCCGTCTGGGTGTTTGGCAGCCAGACGGCCGGCCTCCACCTTACCACCCAAAGCTCTGAATGGCCAAGTCCTAGCCCCTCTCACAAACGGCAAGAGTGCTCAAACCAGCCACGGTCCGCAGAGCGGCCGCCTGGCTAGTAAAAGCAAAGCCAAAGGGTCGGCGGCAAAGGAATAAACCGAGGAGAAAAAGGAAAAAAGATTGGAGGTCGGCACAGCAAGCATAAGCAATGATAAAATATTTATATGGATAAAAGGCCTCTGGCCAGCATTCAAACAGAGTTTGATATACACCCCGAGGGTGGAATTGTGCGAATTTAACCAAAGTGTTCAGAGTAGAAAGCAGAAAACAGGTAAAATCCTAAGGAGCAGAAGACTCCGGCTGGGCGGTGCCGGTTGGCACGGCAGAAAGATCCGGCTGGCCGGTGCCGGATGGCGTGGCCAAGGGCTCCGGCTGAATGCTGGAGTCGGTCGCACCACCTGGCGCGGCAAGCGGCTCCGTCTGAGCAGAGGGATCGCCAGCAGCAGGCGGGGCGTTGGAGTGCTGGAGGACGGAGTCGGTGGCATCCGTCGGAGGAACGGGCGGCAGGTCCGCCCCCACTTGAACGCCTCCAGTAGAGGGCGGCACCTCGGTGCGTGGCTCATTGCTTGAGGCCCAGTCGGGTTGGGGCTGACCGTCCGCCCCGACCTCCGGCATGTCGACGTCGCTCTCGTCTTCCTCCTCCTCCTCCTCCTCCTCCTCCTCCTCCTCCTCTTCCTCCTCCCCGTCCTCCCCTTTGTCGCTTGAGTCGATGACTTCAGCGGAGTCTTCACTGTCTTCTGGGTTTAGACCAAGCCATTCGTGCGGAGCTTCACCGCCTTCCTCGACCACCTCCGGGACGAAGACGTTGGTGTCGGTGAAGTCGGCGATCACCGCTGCCCTGCTGACAAGCTCAGCTTCCACCGCCGCCAGCTCCTCCTGCGCCTCCAGTCGGAACGTGTCCAACTGGGCGAGATCTAGCCCAGGGTACCATGCCTTGATGAATTCCAAGGCCCAGCGCGCTCCTGCCCGAGCTGCTGAGCCCTTCTAGGCCTCCAGGCGGCCATCCACCACCTCCAGCCAGTCGGCAGTCCGACTTGGGGTGCGTGGAGCCGGCAAGCCTGGCTAGAGGGCGGAGACCGCCTGGGCTCTGATGCACTACAGGCGGCGCAGCAAGCGGTGAGCAGGCCGAAGCCGGGCCTGAATGTTGAGGACCTGTTCACCAAGGGTCCGGGGGGCATCAGCGGCGATCTGCACACCCTCTGCCCTTCGCTCCTCACGCTGGGCCTCGGTCATCTGGGTAGCGGCTATAGAATGGCCCGGGAAGAAGTCTGTCCGGGCAGAAGAAGAAAAAGGCCAAGGCTATAAGCAAGGGCTGATAACTCAAAGCAAGAAATTAAGAGAATAGGGCTTACCATCGACCAAGTCTTCGATGCTGCTGAAGCAGTCCGTCACCTGGGCCTCCTTGTCGGCCCAGGCAGAGCGCTCGAGCTCAAACTCGGCAAGGAGGCTGGTCCTCGCCGTCTCCGCCTTCAGCTGGGCCGCCTTGAGGGTTTCCGCCTGTTCGGCAAGTTGGGCGGCCAGGCAGTCCCGCTCCTCCGCCAGCTTGCTGCACTCCGCCTCCTTGCCACGCAGGGCGGTCTTGGCTTCGCCCAGCTGCTGCTGCAGGTCGGCATTGGCCTCTGAAGAAAGAAAGAAAAGAAGAAGGCATCAGTCAAGCGGACAAGACAAAGGAAAGAAATAACCGAGGAGATTCAGCCCGACTGCTCAGCAGTCGGCCCGAACCTCGGGGACTACAGCCCGCGGGCGCGCCAGCGTGCCCCCGTGGAAAAGAAGTAGTCGACAAGGAAAAAAGACAACTGAGGAGATTCGGCCCGACTGCTCAGCAGTCGGCCCGAACCTCGGGGACTACAGCCCGTGGATGCGCCAGCGCGCCCCCGCAAAGAAAGAGGACAGAAACTTACACCGGCTTTTAGCCAGATGGCCCGGCTGCGCCTCCAGCTCCCGAACCTTGGAGTTGTAGGCGGTCGCGCGGAGGTTGTGATAATACTACAGAAGAGGCATCGGATAAAATCAGCAGTCGAACAATTGCAAGATAAAGTTCCGACCCGCCTGCTCAGCAGCCGGCCCGGAACTTGGGGACTACACCCAGTGGGTGCGCTTGCGCGCCCCCAGGAGAGAATCAAAGAAGATCATTCGAAGAAAAAACCAAAAGACAACTTACCCGGATGGCGGTGCGTGACTCCAAGTAAGCCTCATTGCAGCGCTTGAGTGCCTCCGCCTCCGCCCGAAGCTTGGCCTGGATGGCAAGAGACGCCTGGTTCGAGGCACCAGTCCCACCCCCGTATACCCAACCCACGGACGCGGCGCTGGTCGCCTCGGTGTCGGGGGCCGATGAGCTCGTCGCGCCGATCTCCTGCGGCCGTGGTGCTGAGGCCGCCTTCTCCAAATAGCGGTGCGTGGGGATGCGGACCGAAGGAACTAGGACCGTCACCACCGTATTATCGACTGGCGGCAACGGCAGCGCCACAGGCTGCTCGTCCCACGCCTCGCTGACTAGCGGAGGCGGCGGGGGCGGCGGCACAAAGACGTCCGGCATGGCTATGTCGCCACCCTCCTGCTCCCGGATCGGGTAGTCGCCGTCGGCTCCTCAGGATGTCGCCTCAAAATCAGGCGTAGGCGGCGCAGTGTTGAGGGGGGCCACGAGCAGCGGCTCTTGGCGGCGGGCGGCCTCCGCGAGCCGCTCCTTCTCCGCAGCATGGGCTTCCGCCTGCGCCAGCACCCTCTCGGCAGACGCGGCAAACAAGTCCGCCTACTCCTTGGCCAAGCGGTCGGCCTGCGCCTCATCGCGCGCCTCCCGCGCATTCCGCTCTATCGCCTCCCGGAGGTCGGCGGCCAGGTCGATGCACCGACTGGTCGACGAGGTCGCTGCCGACCTGAGGACCGAGCCGGCACCCGACTTCTCGAGGGTTAGCGGGGCCCTGAAACAAGAAGACAAGTCAGAAGATTTTCATGCCAGATTGATGAAAACACAAGGAGTAAGGAAATGATGCTTACGCCGACACCATAACTGGCACCTTCGGCTGCCTTTGATATTGGGTCGCCCTGGCCGCGGTCTCTTTCCGCCTGGTCGCCGCGGCCGGGCTCTTGGGCTTCTTTGGGGCGCTACCGAACAGGGTCGAGCCCTGTATCCGCTTGCGCTTGCCGCCTGGGGCGGGCGGCCCAGAAGAGGGGCCGGCGCCGGTGGTGGCGGAGCTCCGGGCAGGGCGCGGCTCGTCTTCGTCTTCATCATCGTCGGGCTAGGCCTTCACGCCGTCGCCTCCCTCGGAGCCGCCTGCTCCACCACCGCCGTCCGCTCTGCCACCGCCGCCTGTCGCGGCGTCGACCACGGCGGCCGCCCCCAAGTCGAGGTCGTCCAAGTCACTCTCCGCCCTGTCCGCCTGGAGGCTATCGCCCGGCCCAGGAGGGCAGCTGTTGCCTCGGACATATAAATCTGCAACCAAGAAGGAATCAAGTCTTCAAGGGCGGCGTCATAAAGAGAAACAAAGCAGAAGAAAGCAGTTCAAAGGACAAAAATAAAAAACTTACAGCAGGAGGCGGGTTGTGGCGAGAGTACGGCCGCTTCCCGTACCGCCACTCCTTCTCCGACATCCTGAGGTCGGAGATCTCGTTTACCATCCGCGAGACTTCAGCAGGCGGCATTCCCTTCATGCACAACCGGCACGGGTCGCGGTGTGTGCCCATCCGGAAGATCGGATGAGGGCGGCTCTGGAGCGGGAGGACCCGGCGCTCCACGAAGGCAACGAGAAGGTCGGAGGCCACGAGGCCCTCCGACTCTTGGAGCACTCAGAGTCGGCCGATGGCGGCCGCCGCATCCACCGACACCGGCTTCGGCTTGTACTTCCAAGAGACGCGAGCTCCGGTGGGGGGCCGGCCTCTTAGGCCGATAGGTTGAGGAAGTCGGCAGCAGGGTCCATGTTCTCGACGTAGAAATAGGACTGCTGCCACATCTTCACTGACTGCGCCAACTTGATGACGGGGAAGGCGTTCCGCTTCGCCGGCTGGCGCACGGTGACGAAGCCCCCGCACTCGGCCGCCGTCTCCTTGGCGGAGGTGCCAAGCTTTCCATAGAAGAATGCTCCCCACAGCTCGATTGTGGGGAGGATGCCGAGGTAGCCCTCGCATGCCATGACGAAGGCGGAGAGCAAGGTCACGACGTTGGGCGTGAGGTGGTGAGGTTGAAGGTTGTAGAAGTTGAGGAAGGTGCGGAAGAAGTCGCTCGCCGGGAGGCCGAAGCCCCGCAGGAAATGCGAGCAGAAGACGACGCGCTCGCCTTCTTGCGGCGCCGGCGAGATCTCCGTCTCTGGCGGCACCCGCGCCTTGACGAAGGCCGCACCGGGCATCCGGCGCGTGTCGCGGAGGAAGGTGATGTGATCCTCGATCACGGTCGATCCATCCCAGTTGCCCATGGGTCCGGCTGGCGGCGCGGAGAGGAGAGATGCATCAGCGACGAGCAACGGCGGCGGCGCTACGGCAGCAGCAGCAGCGGAGGCTGAGAGGAGAAGAAGAAGAGTGGGAGGGGACGCAAGAGCTTTGCCGCACCTATCCCCCCTCCCTACTTATAGCGTCCGGGCTATATAGCCGAGGGGGCGGGACGTGGGTCGTGGGATTAACTGCGCCCACGTCCCCACGACCCCCCGTCTCCCACGTGCATTTACCCCATCGTGAATGGTCGTGGGAATGGCAACCGCACCCTCCGGCGTAGTGAATCCGCCTGATTGCCGAGGCGTGGTAGTGGCGGGCCCGGCCCGGTGTCATGTCCCGTCCAAAACATGGGGTGACAGGCTTGCCAGGCTGACATGCGCCATGTGGCGTGTCCGTGGCGGGCGGCTGCCTAGGGAAGCTTAACATGCACGCCACCTGTTTCCCGCCTTGAACTTCAAAATCAACCATATAGCTCCGCCTGGCGGAGGCCGGCTTGTGCACTCAGCTAGCCGCAAGACGGATCGACATTCTCCCAGAGCTCGGTGAGGAGGGAAGCCGCTGAGACTTCACGGCCCCTCGACCACGACGCATCACCGGCTTCGGGGACTACTGTCGGAGTAATGGGCCATGGGTAGGCCCACCCGAGTCCCTAGATTTATCAAGACTTTGGGCCAGCTCCGCCTAGATGAGCCCCAAGCCGAAACTCCGCCCTCTGGGGCCGGCTGGCTCAGCGGCCGGCTGCCAGAGGGCGGGTGACCCAAGACTATGGCGCTTCAAGTGGCCGACTCCTGGCGGCCGCCTTCCAGAGAGGGCGGCAACGGGCAGGCGGCCACCTCACGACTACAGGGCGGCCGAGCTCCCATCGAGAGTACAAGTCAAAGCATGGCTACAGTGAGGAACGACGCCTCACACGTTCGAGACTGGCGTGGCTACAGTGCTCCGTGCAGACGGAGATCTCTGCACGACGGAGCACTGTGTCGTATCTACCCTGATGTCGCTCTGGGCAGGCGGAGCCCTGTTCCCCACAACGGCCTGTCGGTACGGCCTGCCAAAGGCGGGCCCTATCGGGCAGTGACCCCAAGGAAGACGGCGGAAGCTCAACCAGGCAGATTAGAGAGTGGCCGGCCTCCAGCAGGCGACCGTCCCTCGTCCCAAGGTGAGCACACCATTAAGGTGATAAGACCAGGTGTGGCTATAGTGTCCTCCCACCAGGCGGCGGGACTGTAGCCACGCTAGGATGACCAAGCCCCCATCACCAACAACACGGCTACAGTGAACAACCACCAACCAGTCGGCGGGGCCCACCCGGCGGCGGGCCCCAGCAGTCGGCGGAGAAGCCGGAGGCTAAAGACACTGATAGGCGGGCCCAGCAGCCGGCTAGATTACCATTGTACCCCTGGGGGGTAGGCCTATATAAACCCCCCAGGCCACCCATGCAAATGGTTCAGCCCCATTAGAACTAGCCACCCCCTAGAGCAGGAGGAGAGCTAGCCTTGTCTCCCTCTGCCTCTAGCAAAACAGCTCGAGGAGCACATTGTATCACTTGTGCCTTAGTGATCATGCGGAGACCCCGCAGAGTAGGACTAGGGGTGTTATCTCCTAGGAGAGCCCCGAACCTGGGTAAAGTACGCCAGCGTTCGTGTCTACGCCTTATCCCGCTTCCAGGCACCCGCGACATTCTACTCGCTCCCACCATGATAAGCCATCCTTTGGCATATGTCGCACCCAACCCCCGACAAGGTGCCTGCCCTGCTCGTGGGCTGGCAGCTGCATGGGAGCGGTGGCAAAAGCTTGGCGGGTGCGGGCCTGGCTGTGGCCTCACGGACGTCCCCGGCAAGGGTCTTGCCGCGGCGTTGCGGTCGTCCCCGACAAGATGAGGGTTTCCCCGACGAAGATCTCGCCGGGGTCCATCATCTTCTACTCTTCTGATTCGAAGTGTTCCTTGTCTTCACAAAGATCTGCATGCCACCATGGTGGCGCCTCCCAAGCCCATGTCCCAACGTGGTTGGCAGCGCTGGAGGAACTGGGCCTCAAGGGTGGCGCGCCCTGCTTTTGTTAGGTAGGCTGCCCCGGCAAGGGCCTTGCCAGGGCCGTGGGGGCTGTCCAGGCAAGGGCCTTGTCAGGGGAAACCACTTCGCCTTCTGGCTCTTTATGCTTCTGTCTTGGCATTGCTTTGGCTCTGATTTCCTCTCTCTGCCCTGCTTAGGTGTGGTCGTGGGCGCGGCTCTGACTGCCTGTGCACAAATAAGGGGTACAAAAGAGTGGCCCTATTTTAGTACACCGACAGGAGCCCCTGGGCCTGCTCCACACATAAGCGCGACATGTTGTTGGGCCAGGCCCAGAACGGTGCGCGGGCAGGCGGGGCGGTTTTTACCACGGTAACTTTCCGTCCGCTGCGCTTCCCCACAAAGACCGTTGAACGCGCGACGTGGGGGTCGTGCGTGACGTGGGGGGCATGCGTGAGGCGGTCGCAGTAGGCATGCGTCACGTCGCATTAAATGGGAAAAGAGGCGGCCCGCGTCTTCCCCATAAAAAAGGAATAACCGCGGGCGCGTGGCTCATTTACCCCCTGTGCTTCCCCCAATCTCACCATCACCGTCCCCATCTTCTTCTTCCTCAAGCTATTGCTTGCTGCTGTTGTGCTTCCCACCGCCCCGGGCTTCTCGCTCTCTTCCCAGCCGCCATGGCGGCCAAATCTGGCAACGGCAAGGGCGTGGCCGAGGATACGAGGGAGAAGGAGACGCCGGAGAGTGAGGCGGCGGCGCGGCGGGCGCAGGCTGCCTACTTCACCCCGTCGACCATCGACGCCCTCGAGCTCAGGGACTACTACAAGCCGTTGTGGGGGAGGCAACGTCAGCGCACCCCGCCACGCGTGCCCTCCCCGTGGAATGCAAGAGAGGTGACCAGAAATGGTACCCGTTCTTTGTCGATTTCTTCTTCTACGGGCTCTGTCCCCCTTTTTTCCGATTTCTTCAATTATATCATGCGCACTTTTGGCTTCCACCTGCTGGATCTTACGCCGAATGTCGTGGCGCACCTGGCGTATTTCTCCCATCTTTGTGAGGGTTTTGCCGGAGTAGTGCCCAGCACGGCGCTTTTCCGCCACTACTCCCCCCTCCCCCGCATCCAACCTGGGGGTGCTCTTTCTGGGACCATCGCCTAGATCCCGAGGATTCAGGAGAGAGGCGCATACCCAGATGGTGCCACGAAGGAGAGGTGGGAAGAGTGGTGGGGCCGGTGGTGCTAGATCGTGGAGGAGGACCCGCCGGATTTCTGCCGGGGCATTCGTCGGAAGTTGCTGCCCCGTGGCGCGAACTGGAGCGACCTCGACCCTAATGATAAGAAGTTCTCAATCGCCACCACCAAGATCCATCGCCTTATCGAGGCCGGGCTCGCCTCGAGATGATCGCGCCAGATTTCATCTGCCGCCAAATCGGTCTTCTGCACAAGAAGGGGAGGTCGGCCCTGGGATTTCAAGAACGCGGCCGACATCATGAGGCTCCGCACCGGCCTGCAGAACAACTTCATGGTGCTGGGGCACTCCTGGTATTGTCGGAGGCTCTTCCAGCTCGAGGAGTACGACGACGGCAAGGTGAGGAGGACCGGCAAGGCCACAAAGTCCGGCAAGGTTGTCAAGGGGCCCTTGTTCGGGCTGCCGCCGGGAGTGGTCCCGTTGAGCAACGACTCCCAGCAGGCCGAAATCTTGGCCATGATGCTGCCCTTCAACGCGCTCGGTCTCGACCCAGCCTGGGTCGAGCCCTTGGCACACGAGGTGGAGGAGTTCTTCGCCAATTTGGTCGAAGAACTCGACCACGAGGAACCGCGGCTCATCCAGGACACCACCCAGGAGGAGCTGAACTATATTGCCGCTAGGGCGATGGAGGCGGAGCTCGCCAGGCTTGCTGGCGAGGCCGGCGGTGTGGAGAACGAGGCCGATGCGGCCGCAGAGGAGGAGGAGCTTGCCGCATGGGACAAGGCCGTCAAGGAGGTGGCCGGTGCTAGCACCAGGGCTCCTCCTGGCGAAGGCACGGGCGAAGGGTCATCCGAGGAGGAGGCCGAGGCAGGCGAGCCCCCGGCCACGCAGAAGAGGCGCGTCATGCGTCGGGCCGGCTCCGGCGTGCCGGTCCAGCCCGGCAAGGCCGTGACGCGACAAGGGGCTCCTGGGGAGGCCGCGCGTGTGACGAGGGCCGCGGAGGTGAAGACAGAGGCCACGGCGGCGAAGAAGAAGGCCGCGGTGGCAAACAAGAAGACGCCCGCCTCTTCTTCATCCAAACGCTTTTGGACTCCTTTGCCCCCCCCCTCGCCCCGCAGGCGCCGGCACGGACATCGGCTTCGACTTCTCGTCCCTCAGCCTAAGGGGGAAGAGGAAGGAAGCAGAGGAGGAGGACGACGAGTAAGCGCTCTGCCCCTTGCCGTTTCCACCCTTACGAATCATGCTGCCCTCCTTGATTTGACTTGTTCTTGCAGGAAGACGGAGACACTGGCTCAGCGGGCGGCGAAGAGGGCCAGAGCCTTGATGGGCAGCCCGCCCCTGATGGGTACTTCAAAGGCACCGCTGGTGGTGGAGAGCATCCTGGAAAGCAGCCCATGGCGTAGCCCCCGGCTCAGCCCCCAGCGTAAGTTCACCATTCACGTTTGGCCAACGCTTGCCGGGGCCCGATCCTCTTGTTGTTGACCTTGCTGCGGTTTGCACGAGAAGAACGGCAGCAGGAGGAGCCACCAAGGGCCTCCCTCACCATGCTGCCCCCATCGACCACACCGCCCCGAGCGGCATCCCCGGCAAGGATGCCAGATATCGAGCCCATGCGCACGGAGGAGGAGGAGGTAGACTTGGGCGCTGGCGGCTCCATGCTGGCAACAGGTGCTGGCAGGGAGGGGGCCACATCTTCCCAGCCTGGCATGGGTGAGTCATTCATTCTCCCTTGCTTTTCTTTCTTTTCTCCTGAACCTTGGCTTTGGCTTTGTCTTATTTCCTCCTTTGGCATCCAGGTCCCCCCCCGGTGGACCAGGGAGACACCGACACTATCATTGAGGAGGCTGCCGCGGACACCGTGGCCGAGGCTGAGAAGGTCGCCACCGACGAGGCTGCCGAGACCGCGGCCGAGGATGCCATCGAGGGGTTTGCCGGGGAGACCGGCGAGGGTGCCGCCGAGGAGGTCGGCAAGGGCACGCTGAGGAGGAGGCCGGCAATGCCTCTGCCGAGGATGAGTGGTTGGTGACCAACCCTCCTTGTCCGCTGCCTCCGGCTCAGGCAAGTACCTGAAGGTGAGCGACGACGTGTTCGTTCACCTCCCAGGGTCGGCAAGCACCAGGGCACTGGCCGAGGGGGAGGTGTTCGACGACGAAGTGCTCGCCGCCGCCGGGCTTGAGGTCGTCGACGAGCCGAGCTCTGGTGGCGGCACCCAAGAGGAGCGGCTCCTCCAGGCCATGAGTGCCAGCTTCAACAAGCTTCAGGCGCTCCATCGCGCCTATCTGGACAAGGCGAAGTCCAAGGAGGCGGTGGCGCACACGGTGGAAGCAGACTTCGCGGAGCGCATCGCTGAGCCGCAGGCTTGGTTCCGCCAGGCCCACGAGGAGCCGAAGGACGCCCAAGACCAGCTGGCGCAGCACGACCTGGAGCTCGTCCTGAAGTAGGCCGACATCGAGAAGGCCCAGGAGGAGGCGAGGGAGGAGGCCTCCAAAGCCGAGGTCGTCCGGTCCCAGTGCTAGACCGAGTTGAACTCCCAGGAGGAGGACCTTGCCGACCGTGAGGCGAAGCTTGCTGCCGTACTCCGTGGCAAGGATGAGGAGGTCGAAAAGCTTGCCGCGGCGCGGACCCAAGAGCTGGAGCATAAGCACAGGGAGGCGCTCGATGCCCATGCCCTGGCCCACAGCAACAAGGTGAAGGAGCTGAAGGTGGAGCGGGATGGCTTGAAGGCCAGGGCCGATCTGCTGGTGGAGGAGAGGGATTCGGCCCGCTACACTTTGTTGCAGGCGCATGACGAAAACCTGGCCAAGGCCGAGCAGCCCTCCCGTGCCAACGACTCCATCAAGGACCTGAAGCTCAAGTTGGTGAGCCTTGAGGGGGCGCTCTCGGAGGCCCGGATGCGGGAAGGAGCCCTGACCAAGAGCCTCGCGGAGGAGAAGCAGCTGCGGAAGAACGACTCTGCCAACCATGTAGATTCCGTGAAGGGCGACAAAATCTGGACAGACCACCTCGCCGACATTGCCAACAGGATCACCAAGCAGCTGGCCGACATGAAGATGCCGGAAGTGAGGTATTCCCCGGAGTCGGGCACGAGCCCCCACGCCAAGCTGACCTTGTTCTTCGAGGGCGTTCTTGGTGCCCTGGAACGACTCGAATCTAATCGGGCGAGATCCTTAGCCAACGAGTCCCGGATGATTTGCCAGGGTGCCATGACCAAGGTTCTCACCGAGCTGGCATTCTGGAACCCCGACCTCGACTTCGACGCCGCACTGGACAGCTTGTCGGGCGATGCAGACCTCTCGGGGGTCAAGAAGCGCATCGAGCCCATCATCAACCGCGTCGGCGGAATCTAGAGGTTGGAGGGCCAGCGCCGGGACTAGGCGCCCCGTTTCTTGTTGCCGTTGCAGGTTCATGACCAAGACAATTCACATCTTTAGTTAGAACCGCAACAACAATTGGTGTAATATAACTCTGCAGTACTTTTAATATGATGCATGTTGTTTCCTTGTTTAACCTTTCTCTGTACGTCCACCCTACGCTTACTGGGTCGGCTTGCCGGCGCGTAAACCCGAACCGCCGCGCTTCGAAGGACGGATCCTTTAGCGGCCGACATGGCGTGCTTGCCGCTGTGCAAACCACCTTGCCGTTCTCAGCGCGGCCGCTCAAACTGCCGAGCGGACTCGAGGCAGAGCGAGAGTGCTGCCGATAGCGGAAGGCCACCCTGCCGCTCTCGACGCAGCCGCTCGATCTATTGAGCGGACTTGAAACAGACCAAGAGCGTTATCAATAACTGAAAGGCCCCGCTGCGTCCAGGTTTCCCATATAGAGGAAAGATCTCCGAGGAAGATAACCTTATATAGGAAGGAATTATTCGAAGTTTTTGCATGACTTAGCTTTTTTTGTCATCGCGAGAACGCTCGCCGCACTTGCCGACGGGGCTGCTTGCTTGGTCGCCTTCTTCCTCGGAAGCCATGGCGATGAAGAACTGTGTTACTGGCTGCAAAACCAGATGCTCACTACTGCGCCCCCTGTCTGGCGCGCCAAAGATGTCGGTGGGAAACGACACCTATGGGATCACAAGAATCCCTACTACAGTTGCAGGGCGCTGGGTGGTGAGGAGAGCAGGTTCAGCAGTCAGTACGAGCACACAGATCGTTTACCCAGGTTTGGGCCGCAGAGGTGCGTAATACCCTAGTTTTGCTTTGGTGTGTATTTGTGTTCTTGAGGTTCTTAAACTAGCTACAATGAGCGTAACTTGTCCAAAAGTCCGAATCCTTCTCCTGGATGCCTAGGGCCTCCTTTTATAGGCAAAGGGATCGCCACAGTGGCACACAGGAGGTGGCATCGGGGTAATGTGGTTAAGCCTATCGCTAGCTATTACGGGACAAAGTGCATTTAATGCGCCCCTGACGTGTCCCCTCCACTTTACCGTCGCCTCGCCCTGCCTCGACACGCGCCTGGGCCAGCGAGGCGGTCAGCGCCATGTAAGCTGGCAGGCGGCTGAGGTGGCGCGGTGGTAGGTCCTTCACAAAGATTTGCATGCCACCACGTAAACATGCGCTGAGTTGGCCGAGAAGCCTTGCATTGACACGCAGGTGCCTGTCCTGCTGGTGGGCTAGCAGCTGCATGGGAGCGGTGGCAAAAGCTTGGTGGGTGCGGGCCTAGCTGTGGCCTCGCGGACGTCCCCGGCAAGGGCCCTGCCGGGCCCCCGACAAGGGTCTTGCCGCGGCGTTGCGGTCGTCCCCGGCAAGGATCTTGCCGGGGGTCTTGTGGGTTTCCCTGACAAAGATCTTGACGGGGTTTGTCATCTTCTACTCCTTTGATTTGAAGTGTTCCTTGTCTTCACAAAGATCTGCATGCCACCATGGTGGCGCCTCCCAAGCCCATGTCCCAACGTGGTTGGCGACGCTGGAGGAACTGGGGCTCAAGGGTGGCGCGCCCTGCTGGTGTCAGGTAGGCTGCCCCAGCAAGGGCCTTGCCGGTGCCGTGGGGGCTGCCCCGGCAAGGGCCTTGCCGGGGGAAACCACTTTGCCTTCTGGCTCTTTATGCTTCTGTCTTGGCATTGCTTTGGCTCTGGTTTCCTGTCTCTGCCCCTGCTTAGGTGTGGTCGTGGGCGCAGCTCTGACTGCCCGTGCACAAATAAGGGGTACAAAATGAGTGCCCCTATTTTAGTACATCGACATGTAGGGTCCGCACGCTTAACGTTCAGTGACGATTTATATTATGAGTTTATGTGTTTTGATGTACCGAAGGTTGTTCAGAGTCCCAGATGAGATCATGGACATGACGAGGAGTCTCAAAATGTTCTAGACGTAAAGATTGATATATTGGAAGGCTATATTCGGACATCGGAAAGGTTCTGAGCGGTTCGGGTATTTATCGGAGTACCGGAGAGTTACGGGAATTCACCGGGGAGTATATGGGCCTTATTGAGCTTTAAGGGAGAGAGAGAGGGGCTGCCTAGGGCAGGCTGCGCGCCCCCCAAGGCCTAGTCCGAATTGGACTAGGGGGAGGGGCGGCGCCCCCTCCTTCCTTCTCTTCTCTCTTCCCTTTTCCTTCTCTCCTACTCCTACTACGTGGAAGGGGGGAGGGGAATCCTACTCTTGGTGGGAGTAGGACTCCCCAGGGCGCGCCATAGTAGAGGGCCGGCCCTCCCCCTCCTCCACTCCTTTATATACGGGGGAGGGGGGCACCCCATAGACACACAAGTTAATCATTGATCTTTTAGCCATGTGCGGTGCCCCCCTCCACCATAATCCACCTTGGTCATATCGTAGCGGCGCTTAGGCGAAGCCCTGCGTCAGTAGCTTCATCAACACCGTCATCACGCCGTCGTGCTGATGGAACTCTCCCTCGAAGCTCTACTGCATCATGAGTTCGTGGGACGTCACCGAGCTGAACATGTGCAGATCGCGGAGGTGCCGTATGTTCGGTACTAGGATCGCTCGATCGTGAAGACATATGACTACATCAACTGTGTTGTCATAACGCTTCCGCTTACGGTCTATGAGGGTACATGGACAATGCTCTCCGCTCTCGTTGCTATGCATCACCATGATCTTGCGTGTGCGTAGGATTTTTTTTTTGAAATTACTACGTTCCCCAACAGTGGCATCTGAGCCAGGTTTATGCGTAGATGTTATATGCACGTGTAGAACACAAGTGAGTTGTGGGCGATACTAGTCATATTGCTTACTAGCATGTCATACTTTGATTCGGCGGTATTGTTGGATGAAGTGGCCCGGACCGACAATACGCGTACGCTTACGCGAGACTGGTTCTACCGACGTGCTTCGCACACAAGTGGCTGGCGGGTGTCAGTTTCTCCAACTTTAGTTGAATCGAGTGTGGCTACGCTCGGTCCTTGTTGAAGGTTAAAACAGCACTAACTTGACGAAATATTATTGTGGTTTTGATGCGTATGTAAGAACGGTTCTTGCTCAGCCCGTAGCAGCCACGTAAAACTTGCAACAACAAAGTAGAGGACGTCTAACTTGTTTTTGCAGGGCATGTTGTGATGTGATATGGTCAAGACATGATGCTATTTGTATGAGATGATCATGTTTTGTAACGAAGTTATCGTCAACTGGCAGGAGCCATATGGTTGTCGCTTTATTGTATGCAATGCAATCACCCTGTAATTGCTTTACTTTATCACTAAGCGGTAGAGATAGTCGTAGTAGCAATAGTTGGCGAGACGACAATGATGCTTCGATGGAGATCAAGGTGTCAAGCCGGTGATGATGGTGATCATGACGGTGCTTTGGAGATGGAGATCAAAAGCACAAGATGATGATGGCCATATCATATCACTTATATTGACTGCATGTGATGTTTATCCTTTATGCATCTTATTCTGCTTTGATTGACGGAAGCATTATAAGATGATCTCTCACTAAATTTCAAGGTACAAGTGTTCTCCCTGAGTATGCACCGTTGCCAAAGTTCGTCGTGCCGAGACACCACTTGATGATCGGGTGTGATAAGCTCTACGTTCACATACAACGGGCGCAAGTCAGTTTTGCACATGCAGAAATACTCGGGTTAAACTTGATGAGCCTAACATATGCAGATATGGCCTTGGAACACTGAGGCCGAAAGGTCGAGCGTGCATCATATAGTAGATATGATCAACATAGTGATGTTCACCATTGAAAACTACTCCATTTCACGTGATGATCGGACATGGTTTAGTTGATTTGGATCACGTGATCACTTAGATGATTAGAGGGATGTCTATCTAAGTGGGAGTTCTTAAGTAATATGATTAATTGAACTTTAATTTATCATGAACTTAGTCCTGATAGTATTTTGCAAATTATGTTGTAGATCAATAGCTCGCGTTGTTGCTTCCCTATGTTTTTATATGTGTTCCTAGAGAAAACTAAGTTGAAAGATGATAGTAGCAATGATGCGGACTGGGTCCGTGATATGAGCTTTATCCTCATTGCTGCATAGAAGAATTATGTCCTTGATGCACCGCTAGGTGACAGACCTATTGCAGGAGCAGATGCAGAAGTTATGAACGTTTGGCTAGCTCAATATGATGACTGATAGTTTAGTGCACCATGCTTAACGGCTTAGAATCGGGACTTCAAAGACGTTTT
Organism: Triticum dicoccoides; assembly: GCF_002162155.2. Taxonomy (NCBI): domain Eukaryota; kingdom Viridiplantae; phylum Streptophyta; class Magnoliopsida; order Poales; family Poaceae; genus Triticum; species Triticum dicoccoides. The sequence goes on from NC_041393.1 coordinate 459,495,704, forward strand.
GAACGTCATGGACCATATGAGATGTTCCAGGAGTTGAAGTTAATATTTCAAGCAAATACCCGAGTTGAGAGATATGAAGTCTCCAACAAGTTCTATAGCTAAAAGATGGAGGAGAATTGCTCAACTAGTGAGCATGTGCTCAGAATGTCTGGGTACTACAATCACTTGAATCAAATGGGAGTTAATCTTCCAGATACGATAGTGATTGACAGAGTATTACTGGAACTTCATGATGATCTATAGTATGCAAGGGATGACGAAAACGATTCCCGAGCTCTTCGTGATGCTGAAATCGACGAAGGTAGAAATCAACAAAAAACATCAAGTGTTGATGATTAATCAAAACCACTAGTTTCAAGAAAAGGGCAAAGGGAAAGAAAGGGAACTTGAAGAAGAATGGAAAGCAAGTTGTCACTCCCGTGAAGAAGCCCAAAGCTGGACCTAAGCCTGAAACTGAGTACTTCTACTGCAAAGGAAATGGTCACTGGAAGTGGAACTGCCCGAATATCTGGTGGATAAGAAGGATGGCAAAGTGAACAAGGGTATATTTGATATACAGGTTATTGATGTGTACCTTACTAGTGTTTATAGTAGCCCCTGGGTATTTGATACTTGTTTGGTTGCTAAGATTAGTAACTCGAAATAGGAGTTACAGAATAAATAGAGACTAGTTGAGGGTGAAGTGACGATGTGTGTTGGAAGTGGTTCCAAGATTGATATGATCGTCATCGCACACTCCCTATACTTTTGAGATTAGTGTTGAACCTAAATAAATGTTATTTGGTGTTTGCGTTGAGCATAAATATGATTGGATCATGTTTATTATGATACGATTATTCATCTAAGACAGAGAATAAATTGTTATTCTGTTTACATGAACAAAACCTTCTATGGTCATACACCCAATGTTGATGGTTTATTGAATCTTGATCGTAGTGATACACATATTCATAATATTGATGCCAAAAGATGTAAAGTTGATAATGATAATGCAACATATTTGTGGCACTGCCGTTTAGGTCATATTGGTGTAAAGCGCATGAAGAAACTCCATTCTGATGGACTTTTTGGACTCACTTGATTATGAATCATTTGATGCTTGCGAACCGTGCCTTATGGGCAAGATGACTAAAACTCCGTTCTCCGGAACAATGGAACGAGCTAGTGACTTATTGGAAATAATACATACCGATGTATGCGGTCCAATGAGTGTTGATGCTCGTGGCGGGTATCGTTATTTCCTGACCTTCATAGATGATTTAAGCAGATATGGGTATATCTACTTAATGAAACACAAGTCTGAAACATTTGAAAAGTTCAAAGAATTTCAGAGTGAAGTTGAGAATCATCGTAACAAGAAAATAAAAGTTTCTATGATCTGATCGTGGAGGAGAATATTTGAGTTACGAGTTTGGCCTTCATTTAAAACAATGTGGAATAGTTTCACGGCCCACGCCACCTAGAACACCACAGTGTAATGGTGTGTCCGAATGTCGTAACCACACTTTATTGGATATGGTGCGATCTATGATGTCTCTTACCGATTTACCACTATCGTTTTGGGGTTATGCATTAGAGACAGTTGCATTAACTTTAAATAGGGCACCATCAAAATCCGTTGAGACGACGCCTTATGAACTGTGGTTTGGCAAGAAACCAAAGTTGTCGTTTCTTAAAGTTTGGGGCTATGATGCTTATATGAAAAGCTTCAACCTAATAAGCTCGAACCCAAATCAGAGAAGTGTGTCTTCATAGGATACCCAAAAGAAACTGTCGGGTACACCTTCTATCATAGATCCAAACGAAAGATATTCGTTGCTAAAGAATGGATCCTTTCTAGAGAAGGAGTTTCTCTCGAAAGAAGTGAGTGGGAGGAAAGTAGAACTTGATGAGGTAATTGTACCTTCTCCCGAATTGGAAAGTAGTTCATCACCAGAATCAGTGATTCCTACACCAATTAGTGAGGAAGCTAATGATGAGGTCTTCCAGAGTACAATCCGCACTAGAGTGGTATGGTAATCCTATTCTGGAAGTCATGTTACTAGACCATGATGAACCTATGATCTATGAGGAAGCGATGATGAGCCCAGATTCCGCAAAATGGCTTGAGGCCATGAAATCTGAGATGGTATCCATGTATGAGAACAAAGTGTGGACTTTGGATTGACTTGCCTGATGATCGGCAAGCCATAGAATATAAATGGATCTTCAAGAGGAAGACGGACGCTGATAGTAGTGTTACTATCTACAAAGCTCGAATTGTCGCAAAAAGTTTTCGACAAGTTCAAGGTGTTGAATACGATGAGATTTTCTCACTCGTATTAATGCTTAAGTCTGTCTGAATCATGTTAGCAGTTGCCACATTTTATGAAATCTGGCAAATGGATGTCAAAACTGCATTCCTTAATGATTTGTTAAGAAGAGTTGTGTATGATGCAACCAGAAGGTTTTGTCGATCCAAAGGGTGCTAACAAAGTGTGCAAGCTCCAGCGATCCATTTATGGACTGGTGCAAGCCTCTCGGAGTTGGAATATACACTTTGATAAGTTGATCAAAGCATATAGTTTTATACAGACTTGCGGTAAAGCCTCTATTTACAAGAAAGTGAGTGGGAGGACTACAAACTTTCTGATAAGTATATGTGAATGACATATTGTTGATCGAAAATGATGTAGAATTTTCTGGAAAGCATAAAGGAGTGTTTGAAAGGAGTTTTTGAAAGAAAGACCACGGTGAAACTGCTTACATATTGAGCATCAAGATATATAGAGATAGATCAAGACGCTTGATAAGTTTATTCAATGAGTACATACCTTGACAAGTTTTTGAAGTAGTTCAAAATGGAACAGTCAAAGAAGGAGTTCTTGCCTATGTTGCAAGGTGTGAAGTTGAGTAAGACTCAAAGCCCGACCACGACAGAAGATAGAGAGATAATGAAAGTCATTCCCAGTGCCTCAGTCATAGGTTCTATAAAGTATGTTGTGCTGTGTACCAGTCCTATTGTGTACCTTGCCATGAGTTTGGCAAGGGGGTACAATAGTGATCTAAGAGTAAATCACTGGACAACGGCCAAAATTATCCTTAGTGAGGACTAAGGAAATATTTCTTGATGATGGGGGTGATAAAGAGTTCGTCGTAAAGAGTTACGTCGATGCAAGCTTTTACACCGATCCAGATGACTCTAAGTCTCAATCTGGATACGTATTGGAAGTGGGAGCAATTAGCAGAGCATTGTAGACATAGAACATTTGCAAATACATATGACTCTGAATGTAACATACTCGTTGACTAAACTTCTCTCACGAGCAAAACATGATCACACCTTAGTACTCTTTGGGTGTTAATCACATAGCGATGTGAACTAGATTATTGACTCTAGTAAACCCTTTGGGTGTTGGTCACATGGTGATATGAACTATGGGTGTTAATCACATACAGATGTGAACTATTGGTGTTAAATCACATGGCGATGTGAGCTAGATTATTGACTCTAGTGCAAGTGGGAGACTAAAAGGAATATGCCCTAGAGGCAATAATAAAGTTGTTATTTATATTTCCTTATATCATGATAAATGTTTATTATTCATGCTAGAATTGTATTAACCGAAAACTTAGTACATGTGTGAATACATAGACAAACAGAGTGTCACTAGTATGCCTCTACTTGACTAGCTCGTTGAATCAAAGATGGTTAAGTTTCCTAGCCATGGACATGAGTTGTCATTTGATTAACGGGTTCACATCATTGGAGAATGATGTGATTGACTTGACCCATTCCGTTAGCTTAGCACTTGATCGTTTACTATATTGCTATTGCTTTCTTCATGACTTATACATGTTCCTATGACTATGAGATTATGCAAATCCCGAATACCAGAGGAACACTTTGTGTGCTATCAAACATCACAACATAACTGGGTGATTATAAATGTGCTCTACAGGTGTCTCTGATGGTACTTGTTGAGTTGGCATAGACCGAGATTAGGATTTGTCACTCCGATTGTCAGAGAGGTATCTCTGGGCCCTCTAGGTAATGCACATCACTATAAGCCTTGCAAGCAATGTGACTAATGAGTTAGTTGCGGGATGATGCATTACGGAACGAGTAAAGAGACTTGCCGGTAACGAGATTGAACTAGGTATGGTGATACCGACGATCGAATCTCGGGCAAGTAACATACCGTTGGCAAAGGGAACAACGTATGTTGTTATGCGGTTTGACCAATAAAGATCTTCGTAGAATATGTAGGAGCCAATATGAGCATCCAGGTTCCGCTATTGGTTATTGACCGGAGATGTGTCTCGGTCATGTCTACATAGTTCTCGAACCCGTAGGGTCCGCACGCTTAACATTCGGTGACGATTTACATTATGAATTTATGTGTTTTGATGTACCGAAGGTTGTTCGGAGTCCCAGATGAGATCAGGGACATGACGAGGAGTCTCGAAATGTTCGAGACATAAAGATCGATATATTGGAAGGCTATATTCGGACATCGGAAAGGTTCTGAGCGGTTCGAGTATTTATCGGAGTACCGGAGAGTTACGAGAATTCGCCGGGGAGTATATGGGCCTTATTGGGCTTTAAGGGAGAGAGAGGGGCTGCCTAGGGCAGGCCGCGCGCCCCCAAGGCCTAGTCCGAATTGTACTAGGGGGAGGGGCGGCACCCCCTCCTTCCTTCTCTTCTCCCTTCCCTTTCCTTCTCTCCTACTCCTACTACTTGGAAGTGGGGGAATCCTACTCCCGGTGGGAGTAGGACTCCCCAGGGCGCGCCATAGTAGAGGGTCGGCCCTCCCCTCCTCCACTCCTTTATATATGGTGGAGGGGGGCACCCCATAGACACACAAGTTGATCATTGATCTTTTAGCCGTGTGCGGTGCCCCCTCCACCATAATCCACCTCGGTCATATCGTAGCGGTGCTTAGGCGAAGCCCTGCGTCGGTAGCTTCATCAACACCGTCATCACACCGTCGTGCTGACGGAACTGTCCCTCGAAGCTCTACTGGACCGTGAGTTCGTGGGACATCACCGAGCTGAACGTGTGCAGATCGCGGAGGTGCCGTACGTTCGGTACTAGGATCGGTCGATCGTGAAGATGTACGACTACATCAACCGCTTTGTCATAACGCTTCCGCTTACGGTCTACGAGGGTACGTGGACAACATTCTCCCCTCTCGTTGCTATGCATCACCATGATCTTGCGTGTGCGCAGGATTTTTTTTGAAAACCACGTTCCCCAACAGGAGGACCTGACCATGGATTTTGTGGAGGGTCTGCTTACATCCGAGGGCTTTGACTCCATCATGGTGGTGGTGGATCGGTTCAACAAGTTCGCTCACTTTGTTCCTTTCCTCCACCCCTTCAATGCGACGCAAGTGGCGCACGCATTCTAGGATAATGTGGTCAAGCTCCACGGCGTGCCGTCCTCCACCATCTTCGACCGCGACAAAGTCTTCACCAGCAACTTGTGGTGGGAAATGCTCGCCGGCGCCGGCACAAGGTTGCTCTACTCCACCGCCTACCACCTCCAGACGGACGGCCAGAGCGAGCGCGTGAACCAGTGCATTGAGATGTACCTGCGATGCGTGGTGCACAACTCGCTATGCAAATGGCGCCATTGACTGCCATGGCGGAGTTCTGGTACAACTCCACGTTCCACTCCGCGCTCAATTGTACTCCCTTCAAGGCACTGCGTGGCAAGGAGGCCAACCTGGGTGCCATAGGACTTGGTCCGAGACGCCCCCGACTGGAGAGATCTGGATTGGACGACGCGCACCACCCTCATCCGCGCCCAGCTCGAGCGTGCGCAGCGCCGTGTCAAGAAGAACCAGGCCAGGGAGCTTGGCTCGAGCGTGCGAAGCACCGAAATCTCTGGGATCGAAGCTTCCAGGTTAGGGAGCAAATTCTTCTGAAGTTGCAGCCGTAAGTCCGGCAGCCCGTGGTCAGCCGCCCTCGAGCCAAGCTCGCCTTCAAATTCTTCGGGCCGTACATCGTGTTGGAGCGCATCGGACCAATCGAGCACAAGCCGCTCTCGGAGGATATTTGCGACTAAGGGAAACCCTAGAGGAAAAAAACCTATTGCCAATGGCTTGTGCTCGAGCAAGAAAAAATAAAAGAGGCCGGACCCAGGAAAAGCTAGGGAAAAGAAGGAGAACCAAACGCGTTGCCGACCCGTTTTCCCCGCACCCTCCCCGCCCTCGCGGGGAAAGCCGCGTCCGTCTAACGCGACCGACCGCGCACCCGGCCACCGTAGCCAGCCAGCACTCTGGTCGCCAGTACGCAATACCGCGTGCTCCACCCAGGCCGGAAGCTTCCGGAGACCGCCCTGCGTGCCGTGACCATCCTCCGCTCCAACCCAACCCAATCTCCTCCCCTCTCCTCCGCACGCCACCCCTCCCCGACTACATATACGCGCTCCCCGTCGATCTATTCCCCACTCCGTCCCACTCCTTCCTCTCGATTCCGATCGGAATCGCAACTAGCCCCGCCGCTTGATTAGCCGGCAGCCGGCCCCGTCCCCATGGCGTCCAAGCGGATCCTCAAGGAGCTCAAGGACCTGCAGAGGGATCCCCCCACCTCCTGCAGCGCCGGTAATTTCTGCCGCCAGATCTACTTATTTATTACCAGCTAGCTCTACTTATTTACCACCACCCCCCGGAAGATCCCTCGGTGACAGATGCATGTGTGATGATTTGTCGTTTTCGTGGGCTCGTTCCTAGATATATGCACCTCGATTAATTAAGAAGATCTACTTATTTGCTAGATATATGCTGCTTTTGGGAATTTCTGTGTAGAACCGGTAGAAATTGCAGTAACCGGCGAGGATCTGAAAGGGAGGGCAAACCGTTGGTGGAGCAAATTTGGTCGCTGGATATCCCATGCTCACGAGCCAATACACTTAGCCTACTGGCACACATAAAATGGTAGTTGTACTGTTCCTGAAGGAAAAACATTGGCAGTGGACCAAACACCTACTGCAAATAGTCATGCTCGCCTACCAATCCACCAACGGTTTGGCAAAAATTCCCATAGCTACCAATAGACACTAAAAATGGTCATGACTGTTGTGATGTAATCTACAGTTTCTTCATTTCTGTCGTATCTGGACTCCCGGTTTAACATAGCAATTTCCCCCTTTTGAGCACGTAATCAGTCATTACATTGTCATTATTACATATTGATGATGGTTGTGCTTGCGTGGATGCTTATGCAAGCAGCATTCCAGAACATCCTAACCTCTGGGGTACCATGACTACGCATGCATGTAGTCAAGCATTCCTGAACTTTGCTGCTAATAATGTGTTGTAACCGTGCCTTTATCGAAAATGTCACACTTGCCTACCAATTTACCAACGGTACGGCAAAATTGCTTCTAGCTGCTGATAGGCACTAAAAATGGTCAGGGCAGTTTTGATATAATCTACAGTTATTCATTCTTATGCTGTTACGCATCTGGAATCCCTGTTTAAAGTAGTAGTTTCCCCATTTTGAACTAGTAATCACTCACTACATCATTACATGTTGATGGGAAAAAACACTTGAGGTTATCTGTAGTGAGTAGTTCATGTGTGGATGCGTGGGGTACCCATGAATATGCATGGTCGTAGTTGAGGTTTTCTGTATTGCTGACCATCCTAACCTTGAAAGTTCTTCTGTGGTGGTCTGCTAAGCTTTGCTAGTAATGTGTTGTTACCGTCCTCTTGTTGAAGTATCATTGCTTAGCCCATTGCGTGCAATAGCACTATGGGAATTTATATTGAGGTTCCATTGTGTGACTAAAACATCTGGTTTTCACCGAACAGGCCCTGTGGCGGAAGATATGTTCCACTGGCAGGCGACAATCATGGGTCCATCGGAAAGCCCATATGCTGGTGGTGTATTTTTGGTTACTATTCACTTCCCCCCAGACTACCCATTCAAGCCACCCAAGGTATGCAGTCGAGTGTATGCAACGATCTGAAATTATTCCTAGGATGATACAGGAGTGCCTTTTCAACTCTAGCTTTTTGAGATTTCCCAAAGCCCTGTTAGAAGAAACTTCCTTGCCAACGTCTTGCATTAATTCTCATCAAATTTTTGATTCAAGCTTAATTACTACTGTCAGACTATCAGACAAACTGTAAAGTTGTCTAGCCCAGAGTCAGTTGAATGGTTCATCTATTAGCATGTCCCTTCTATGTTTGTGTGTCAATCACTGGACCTGTATATATCAAAAGCTAGTATTTCACAACTCCTGTCCTTTGTGTGTACAGCGGATGATTCTTGCATGATGCATGTTCTAGTAAAGTTGTGATGATCGAGTTGTGCTTATTGGAAAGATACTCTAGTATGATAATTGAGATGCATGTTACATAACAATGATTACTTCCATGTGGTGGAAAGGTTGACTAGGAGAGGGTTTCATGTTATTTTTCTGTTCCATGCTAGCACATGTAGATAAAATATTTGTGCTATAGCAATGATCTAAGTAGTTGCAACTGCTTTGCCAAATGTCTTTCAACATTTCAAGTAAATCTGAAATGCTTGTCTTGAGCTCCGCATTTCCTCTAGCTAAATTATGATGGAAACAATTTTCCAGGTTGCATTTAAAACAAAGGTTTTCCACCCAAATATCAACAGCAATGGGAGCATCTGTCTTGATATCTTGAAGGAGCAATGGAGCCCTGCATTGACAGTTTCAAAGGTGACACAATTCTTCCTTCTCATGGTTTTCTAACAAACTCGGTGGTAAACGTGATACCTGTCATTGAGCTGGAGTTCCAGCAGTTTTAATTCTTACAGCTTAGCCAAAGCATGTCAAAGTTAAACTATCTGTGCAGTAACCTTGCAGCAGCATTCGTTCTCTAGTTGCCACGTTCATCTGACAAGCCCCTATTTCCAGGTGCTCCTTTCAATCTGCTCTCTACTAACGGACCCAAACCCCGACGACCCGTTGGTTCCGGAGATTGCACACATGTACAAGAGCGACCGTGCAAAGTATGAGTCCACAGCGAGGAGCTGGACCCAGAAGTATGCAATGGGCTGACCCTGGTAGCCGCGGGTGGAGGATGATGTTGGAGCCATCTTCGCTTGTAACACCTAATGTATCTTTGTTCCTGTTCTGCTGCTGCTATATGGGATTGTACTGTCCACCTGACTGAATTCAAGTGTCATATTGTGAAGTGATGGCAAAAGGCCTCTAATGGGTCTATGGGTGCACCCATCCAACAAATTAATAGAGATGGGAACTGAAACTAAAGTTGTTCCGTTGCTTGACCTGATTGGTGTCCTCCTCGTATTTGTCCCTTATTTACTTCCATATGTTGTGGATGCTACTCTTGCATTTGTTGCTGATGAAGCTTGCATCACTAAATCGATAGCACATGCTTGGACCGTACTGTGTGGATCACCAAATTGACCGCAATTGTCGAACGTGGTCGATTTGTGAAAGTAAGGGGCTGTTCGGCAGTCAACTGCTCCCTGAAATTCAAGGATCTGCAGAGCACCTGTCCCCCTGCTCCGTACTTTTTACCTTCAGCTCCGCCAACTCCAGGAGCGAGAGCGTGGAGTCGGAGGGATGCCGAACAGGCCTTAACTCCCAACAGAGTTCACCACCAAATTGAATCCATCCAACAACAGATAAATAAGATGTTTGTGTTTGTATTGGCCTGATGTCCAAAATCTTACAAACGCATCAAGCTTGGGGGAGATTTAGTGAGAAGGGCAACTTCCAACACAGTTCACCAAATCAGGCTTTCGGCCCAAAACACTTTTAACCATGGCTTTCGCTCCAAGGCACTTTTAATCATCGACACTTTTAACCATGGCTTTCGGTCCAAGACACTTTCAATCATCCAACAACGGAAAAAAAATGTTTACCACCATATTGAATCCATCCAACAACGGACAAATAAAATGTTTGTGTTTGTATTGGTCCGATGTTCGAAATCTTACAAACCAGCATCAAGCTTGGGGGAGATTTAGTGATTTGCGAAGGGCAACTCCCAACACAGTTCACCAAATCGACAGTCCATCCAATGGCTTTCGGTCCAAGACACTTTTCGGCCCGGATGTCCGAAATCTTACAAACCAGTATCAACCTTGCCAGATATAGTGATTTGCGAAGGGCAACTCCCAACACAGTTCACCAAATTGACCGCCCATTGAATGGCTTTTGGTCTAGACACTTTTACCCATCCAAAAACAGACAAATCCCGATGTCCGAAATCTTACAAACCAACATCAACCTTGGGGGAGATTTATTGAGTCCGGACATCCGCCATGTCAGACTCACACAGACCCACGGTGTCTGATATATTGCAAACCAGCATCAACCCTAGGGAAATTTAGTGAGTTCGGACAATCGACTTTGATAACACGGACCCACCCAAAACCCCTCTCTGCGTCTCGAGAACCCTATGTGCATTCGGAGCAAATGTCATCGGCGTGGAACTCAGGAAGCTTACTCCAACGCTCTGCATTCAACATGCCGCTCGTCTGCTTCGGCTATTTAAGCCGGCCGGCCATGCCCTAGCACCCTACCCTTCCGAGCCCTTTGCCCACCGTCCGAGCTGCCATCGAACCATCTCTTCTCACCCTATTCGAGCCCCTTCACATCCTCGTATGTTAGTGGCAGCAATT
>NC_041393.1:459506637-459523941 GCF_002162155.2 Triticum dicoccoides
CGGCGGCATGCCCACATTGAGGCGGGGCAACCTCCAAGCTCTCCGGAGTTGAGCTCAGAGGAGGGGGAGATTGTTGAGTATATGTGTTATGTGCATATTGTGTATTGGGCCCGCCTCCTAGTTCCTTGTATAGTTGAGGTCCGTGGCCCATCTTTGAACATCATATATACGTGCCTATGCACGAAGAGCAATACATCATGCAATCATACATGGTATCAGTTTTTAGATTTTCATCCTAGTCTTCCGCCGCCGCCGCCGCCGCGCGTCTCCTCCGCGCTGCCGCCGCTGCCACCCAGCCGCCGCCGCTCGCGCCTGTAGGATCGAAAGTATGTCTGAGGGGGTGGAGTGATTAAACTACTTGACCAAATAAAAATCAAGCCTTTTCCCAATTTTAAGTCTCGGTAGATTTTAGTAACTTTAGACAAGTCAAGCAATCAACCTACACATGCAATTCTAAGAATATAGCAGCGGAATGTAAAACATTGCACATGAAGGTAAAGGGAGGAGTTTGGAGGGAGCAAACGCAATGTTGACACGGAGATTTTTGGCATGGTTCCGATAGGTGGTGCTATCATACATCCACGTTGATGGAGACTTCAACACACGAAGGGTAATGGCTGCGTGAGTCCACGGAGGGCTCCACCCACGAAGAAGCAACCTTGTCTACCCCACAATGGCCATCGCCCACGAAGGACTTGCCTCACTAAGGTAGATCTTCACGAAGTAGGCGATCTCCTTGCCCGTACAAACTCCTTGGTTCAACTCCACAATCTTGACGGAGGCTCCCAAGTGACACCTAACCAATCTAGGAGACACCACTCTCCAAAAGGTAATAGATGGTGTGTTGATGATGAACTCCTTTAAGGATGGCAATGGATAGGGTATGGGTTGGGTAGAGCAATACCATACCCATACCCATGTAGTCAATGGGTAGAAAACTCTACCCATACCCGTACCCACGGGTATGAAACTTTACCCACACCCAAACCCGACGGGTACCCATACCAATTGGGTATCCAACGGGTAGATCAAATAGTATAAGTTATTCATACTTCTACATTCATCCATAACACATTTGGCAACAAAATATAATTATCTCAACTAAATAATAGATAGATCAATACATGAAAATTATCAAAATTATGAAATCACAATCTCATACGTATAAGTCAATGAGTGCAGACGTGTCACATGGCAAATGGAAAACTAATGAGAACAAAACATATGTCCACAAGCTCCAGGATACACTTCAGAAAATAACATCTGATAAGTAATAAATAAGAAACATCCGGAGCGCCCATCAGCTAGCATAAATAGCAACTACGCAGCTAGCAGCCAACATCTAGCACAAACAACAACTACATGAGCAACCAGCCAGCACACATAGCAACCATCAACTTCCAACCCAGCACAAACAGCAGCCGTATCTTCACTCCTGGGTGATGGTTGAAGTAGACTCATCCTTCACATGAACAAGATGACACGACATATAAGTAAATTATTCAGCTATAATCCAAAGATTTAAGAATAAAGCATTTAATTAATTTACCATCTCTTCTCCCTCATCCTCGAGAACACTCTAGAATGTAGCAAAGAGTGTAGAGTTCCAACCACCTGATGAAATAACCAACATTAGAATATAAATGTCAAGTTATTTTCAAAGTAAAAAATAAGTGCAAGTGAAAAAACTTATTACCTAACATATCTGCACGAGACCAAGCTTGCATGCACATGAGAGCTTCGGCCACATTAGGAGTAAGTCTACTACGATGTGCACTGAGCACTCTTCCACTAGTGCTGAACACACATTCGGAAGCCACAGATGTTATGGGAATAGGCAATATATATCACGAGCTAGTTTTTGCAAGGTAGGAAACCTCGAGCCGCTAACCTTCCACCAATTAATAATATCGAATTCTTGTGTTCTATTTTTAAGAAAACTAGCTTCTTCCAAATACAAGTCCAATTCTGTATGGATTGATGAAGAAGGGACCGTGGGGCGACTAGACAAATACATGTCATAGAGTTTCATGGCTTCATCTTCTTCTCCAACTGGCTCCTTAATAGAAGCATCATGTGTATCCTCACCTTCAACTTCATCTTTATTTTGCTTCACCAACTCAATCAATAACTTCTTTACCTTCTCTATTTCGGTGGCTGCATGTTCTCTTCCATAGAGGGGGCCATAAAGAGCATTGAGAATATGAAGTTTATACCTTGGATCAAGAACTGTTGCAACGGACATAAGACCATGGATATCTTTCCAATACTTCTCAAACTTATCCTTCATTTCCTCAGACATTTTTTGTATAAGCTCAATGTCACTCTTACCCCATTTCCTTATGGCTAAGCGAATGGTAATCACTTTAGGGAAAAAAAGATTTGCTGTGACATACTTGGTGCCTGAGAATGACTCGGTGATATCAAAGAAGAGCTTCAGCCTATCACATATTTCTTTTGCAAACTTCCAATCATCTTTGGTTGGGCAACACTTAAATTTCTTTTCCCGTGGCTTTAATTTTTCAAATATCTCCATGTACTGTAGTGCAATGCTAATCATGGTATAAGTTGAATTCCATCTAGTCTTACAATCAAGAGTTAACCTTTTGTTATACTCTATGTTCAAAGTTTTTGCCATCTTTTCAAACTTCTAGTGCCTTTTAGGTGTGGCTGACCAAAATGCAACACGATCATGCAACCTCTCTATCCCTTGCTCTAAGACACTCATTCCATCTTTCACAATTAAGTTTAATATGTGAGCTGCACAACGCATATGCATTAATTGACCATCCAACATGAGAGAGCTTGTATCCAACTTATCTGGCAATATAACCATAGCCTTGTCATTTGATGTGCAGTTGTCCAAAGTGACAATGGAGATCTTCTGCTCAAGGTGCCACTCAACAAGACACTCATACAAGGCTTCACATATAACCTCAGCTGAATGTGGACATGGCACATAAGCAAACCTATTTAACACAATAAAATAGAATAAGTCATGAGTTTTTTGCATAAGCATAGTATGGTAAATGACTAATTGATAATAATTACTATTGTGCTATGTATAGATTTTATACCTCATAAGAAAGCTCTTTAGATTCCAAGTATCATCAATATAGTGAGCGGTAACAGCCATGTAACCTCTCTTTTGATAGCCTGCTGTCCACAAATCCGTAGTGACAGCCACTCGGTGTTTAAATGTTGCAAAAAAATTCACCATCTTCTCCCTTTGGGCAGAATGCATAGCCACAATATCATTCCTAATAGTATTTCTGCACACCATCTTAAACAACGGCTGTAGAGAAGAACAAAATCTACGAAAACCACTATGTTCCATGATAGATAAAGGATACTCATGTTCACATATCATCAACCCAAGATCTCTCCTAGCCTTCTCTTGGTAAAAAATGACACTTTCCAAAATCACTTTGCCACCTTCGCCTTTTGTCAACCTTAATTTTTGTTGCTTTGGGCCTATGGGTGCATGCCTAGCAGGACAAGATTCCAAATGCAAAGGCAAGTGATTTGTGCCAGCTCTTGGTCCTGCAGTAAATTTTTTGTGACAATAATTGCACTCGTCTTTCAATTGTCCATTTTCTATTTTCTCTTCCATCTCATTCCATACTGCCGATGTTCGCTTTCTCTTACCACCAGCTCTGCTGGATGTAACTTGAGATGTTGGAGTAGCAACCTCAGATGTCAGGGTAGCCTGAAATATTGGTGTAGCATGTTGCGTCGAAGGATCAACTAAGTTTCCATTACCCGCACCAGGCATACCTGAGCCTTCTGCTCCTTCATTAGAAGCCATCGATCTATACATGATAGATAACAAATAAGTTTTTTAAGTGAAAAAAGAGGTGATAGTGCCATTATCATAATGCGTAAACGGAGTCTGTCCAATATAAAAAATGACAACAGCCTGATTGATTCTTCCTTACAATCAATCGCATCTCAAATAAGGAAATATAGTTGTTAACCAATCATGCATGAAGTGATACAACTACTGAGCTGAATCAAATACTAATCGATTAGAACGAAAACTAGTACTGAAACTAATCGTCTCGGCGGGTAGATGTATTCCAAACTAGTATTGTACGTAGATGTATTCCAAACTGAAACTGCTAGTACTCACGGAACAAGAGGAAAGGGGAAAAAATAAACCTTGGATCTGCCTGCTTGTCATCGCGGTGGTAATCCAGCCCTGGCCGCGCGCTCGTCGCCGCCGTGCCCACAGCTTGCGGTGCTCCTACTCACCGCCCGACTGAACAAACATTGGAGATGCTGCGAGTTGGCAGCGGGCGAGCGGCGTGATGAGCTTCAAGAGGGAGAAGGGCGAAATGAATGAGAGGAAGAGAAGCAATCGATGGCAAGGCTTCATCGCAGGGATTTAATCTCCTTAATTTTAGGATTGGGGGAGACAAGGGGATTACGGGAGTAATTGGAGGTTGCAACAATGCAGCGTGCAATTTCTTTGAGGATTGGGGGAGACGTGGGCTACAAGACATGGCATCTGCTGAGTTGCATAGGGTGGACCAGACAGCTGGTCCACGCGTCAGTATAAAAATGGGTAGGGTATGGGTATACCCATGAGTATAGGACGATACCCATGCCCTACCCACGAATTAGCGGTAGGGTATGGGTACTACCCATGGCTATAAAAATATGCCCATACCCTGCCCATATGGGGCGGGTACCCGTAGGTACCCGTACCCATGGGTAAAATTGCCATCCTTAAACTCCTGGCTCTTGTGCTTAAAATGATAGTCTCACCAACATCAAACTCTCTCTCATAGGATTGGATTTGGTGGAAAGATGATTTGAGTGGAAAGGAACTTGGGGAAGGCTAGAGATCAAGATTCATATGGTTGGAATGGAATATCTTGACCTCAACACATGAGTAGGTGGTTCTCTCTCAGAAAATGAATGCTGGAAGTGTAGGCTTGTTCTGATGGCTTTCCTCAGAATAAAGAAAGGCTGGAGGGGTATATATAGCCTCCACACAAAATCTAACCATTACACACAATTTACCAAACTCGGTGAGACCGAATCAGAAAACTCAGTCAGACCGATTAGTTCATAATGTTACCGTTAGGCATTTCGGTAGGACCGACATGTCAACTCGGTGGGACCGATTTCTTTAGGGTTAGGGCATAACATAATCTCGGTGAGACCGATTACACAAACTCGGTGGGACCGACTTTGGTAATAAGCTAACAGAGAGTTGGTCAGGCAAACTCGGTGGGACCGATTCACTCATCTTGGTGAGACCAAAACGTTACGAAGGGGAAACAGGGAGTTTGCATTGCAAACTAGGTGGGACTGATGGCTCATCTCGGTTAGACCGAAATGTTACGAAGGGAAATAGAGAGTTTGCAATTCCATCTCGGTGAGACCGAGATCCCTACCAGTGAGACCGAAGTGACTAGGGTTTCTGGCAATGGCTATGTCAACCGAAATCGATGGCGCCGGATAGATCAAATCGGTGGGGGCCGAGTTTGACTTTTGGTTTGGAACATATGTGGATATGAGAAAGTGGTTGAGGGTTTTGGAGCATATCACTAAGCACTTTGTGAAGGAAATATGCCCTAGAGGCAATAATAAAGTTATTATTTATTTCCTCATATCATTATAAATGTTTATTATTCATGCTAGAATTGTATTATCCGGAAACATGATACATGTATGAATACATAGACAAACATAATGTCACTAGTGTGCCTCTACTTGACTAGCTCATTAATCAAAGATGGTTATGTTTCCTAACCATAGACATGTGTTGTCATTTGATTAACGGGATCACATCATTAGGAGAATGATGTGATTGACTTGACCTATTCCGTTAGCCTAGCACTTGATCGTTTAGTATGTTGCTATTGCTTTCTTCATGACTTATACAAAGTTCCTACAACTATGAGATTATGCAACTCCCCTTTACCGGAGGAACACTTTGTGTGCTACCAAACGTCACAACGTAACTGGGTGATTATAAAGGAGCTCTACAGGTGTCTCCGAAGGTACATGTTGAGTTGGCGTATTTCGAGATTAGGATTTGTCACTCCGATTGTCGGAGAGGTATCTCTGGGCCCTCTCGGTAATGCACATCACTATAAGCCTTGCAAGCAATGTAGCTAATGAGTTAGTTACGGAATGATGCATTACGTAACGAGTAAAGAGACTTGCCGGTAACGCGATTGAACTAGGTATTGGATACCGACGATCGAATCTCGGGCAAGTAACATACCGATGACAAAGGGAACAACGTATGTTGTTATGCGGTTTGACCGATAAAGATCTTCGTAGAATATGTAGGAGCCAATATAAGCATCCAGGTTCCGCTATTGGTTATTGACCGGAAACGGTTCTCGGTCATGTCTACATTGTTCTCGAACCCGTAGGGTCCGCACGCTTAAGGTTTCGATGACAGTTATATTATGAGTTTACGAGTTTTGATGTACCGAAGGAGTTCGGGGTCCTAGTCTCGAAATGGTCGAGACGTAAAGATCGATATATTGTACGACTATATTCGGACTTCGAAAAGGTTCCGAGTAATTCGGGTGTTTATCGGAGTACCGAAGAGTTACGGGAATTCGCCGGGGAGAAGTATTGGGCCTTATTGGGCCATACGGGAAAGAGAGAGGGGCTACCTAGGGCAGGCCGCGCGCCCCCCAAGGCCTAGTCCGAATTGTACTAGGGGAAGGGGTCGCACCCCCTCCTTCCTTCCCTTCTCTCTTCCCCTTCCTTCTCTCCTACTCTTACTAGGAAAGGAGGAGTCCTACTCCCGGTGGGAGTAGGACTCCCCCCTTGGGCGCGCCTCCTCCTCCTTGGCCGGCCCTCCTCCCCTTGCTCCTTTATATACGGGGGCAGGGGGGCACCCCATAGACACACAAGTTGATATTCGTGATCGTTCCTTAGCCGTGTGCGGTGCCCCCCTCCACTATATTCCACCTCGGTCATATCGTAGCGGTGCTTAGGCGAAGCCCTGCATCGGTAGAACATCATCATCATCACCACGCCGTCGTGCTGACGGAACTCATCCCCGACACCCTACTGGATCAGAGTCCGGGGATCGTCATCGAGCTAAATGTGTGCTGAACTCGGAGGTGCCGTACGTTCGGTACTTGGATCGGTCGGATCATGAAGACGTACGACTACATCAACCGCATTGTCATAACGCTTCCGCTTTCGGTCTACGAGGGTACGTGGAAAACACTCTCCCCTCTCGTTGCTATGCATCACCATGATCCTTGCGTGTGCGTAGGATTTTTTTTGAAATTACTACGTTCCCCAACAGTGGTATCAGAGCCTGGTTTTATGCGTTGATGTTATATGCACGAGTAGAACACAAGTGAGTTGTGGGTGATACAAGTCATACTGCTTACCAGCATGTCATACTTTGGTTCAGCGGTATTGTTGGATGAAGTGGCTCGGACCGACATTACGCGTACGCTTATGACTGGTTTTACCGCCGTGCTTTGCACACAGGTGACTAGCGGGTGTCTGTTTCTCCAACTTTAGTTGAACCGAGTGTGGCTACGCCCGGTCCTTGCGAAGGTTAAAACAACACTAACTTGACGAACTATCGTTGTGGTTTTGATGCATAGGTAAGAACGGTTCTTGCTCAGCCCATAGCAGCCACGTAAAATTTGCAACAACAAATTAGAGGACGTCTAACTTGTTTTTGCAGGGCATGTTGTGATGTGATATGGTCAAGACGTGATGCTATATTTTATTGTATGAGATGATCATGTTTTATAACCAAGTTATCGGCAACTGGCAAGAGCCATATGGTTGTCGCTTTATTGTATGAAATGCAAACGCCCTGTAATTGCTTTACTTTATCACTAAGCGGTAGCGATAGTCATAGAAGCAATAGATGGCGTAACAACAACGATGCTACGATGGAGATCAAGGTGTCACGCCGGTGATGATGGTGATCACGACGGTGCTTCGGAGATGGAGATCACAAGCACAAGATGATGATGGCCATATCATATCACTTATATTGATTGCATGTGATGTTTATCCTTTATGCATCTTATTTTGCTTTGATTGACGGTAGCATTTTAAGATGATCTCTCACTAAATTATCAAGAAGTGTTCTCCCTGAGTATGCACCGTTGCGAAAGTTCTTCGTGCTGAGACACCACGTGATGATCGGGTGTGATAGGCTCTACGTTCAAATACAACGGGTGCAAAACAGTTGCACACGCGGAATACTCAGGTTAAACTTGACGAGCCTAGCATATACAGATATGGCCTCGGAACACGGAGACCGAAAGGTCGAGCGTGAATCATATAGTAGATATGATCAACATAGTGATGTTCACCATTGAAAACTACTCCATCTCACGTGATGATCGGACATGGTTTAGTTGATTTGGATCACGTGATCACTTAGATGACTAGAGAGATGTCTGTCTAAGTGGGAGTTCTTAAGTAATATGATTAATTGAACTTAAATTTATCATGAACTTAGTCCTGGTAGTATTTTGCAAATTATGTTGTAGATCAATAGCTTGTGTTGTTGCTTTCATATGTTTATTTTGATATGTTCCTAGAGAAAATTGTGTTGAAAGCTGTTAGTAGCAATGATGCGGATTGGATCCGTGATCTGAGGTTTATTCTCATTGCTGCACAGAAGAATTATGTCCTTAATGCACCGCTAGGTGACTGACCTATTGCAGGAGCAGATCCAGACGTTATGAACGTTTGGCTAGCTCAATATGATGACTACTTGATAGTTTAGTGCACCATGCTTAACGGCTTAGAATCGGGACTTCAAAGACGTTTTGAACGTCATGGACCATATGAGATGTTCCAGGAGTTGAAGTTAATATTTCAAGCAAATACCTGAGTTGAGAGATATGAAGTCTCCAACAAGTTTTATGGCTAATAGATGGAGGAGAATCGCTCAACTAGTGAGCATGTCCTCAGATTGTCTGGGTACTTCAATCGCTTGAATCACGTGGGAGTTAATCTTCCAGATAAGATAGTGATTGACAGAATTCTCTAGTCACCATCACCAAGTTAGTAGAACTTTGTGATGAACTATAGTATGCAAGGGATGACAAAAACGATTCCCAAGCTCTTCGTGATGTTGAAATCGACGAAGGTAGAAATCAAGAAAGAGCATCAAGTGTTGATGGTTGACAAGATCACTAGTTTCAAGAAAAGGGCAAAGGGAAAGAAAGGGAACTTCAACTAGAATGACAAGCAAGTTGTCACTCCCACGAAGAAGCCCAAAGCTGAACCAAAGCCTGAAACTGAGTGCTTATACTGCAAAGGAAATGGTCACTGGAAACGGAAATACCCTGAATATTTGGTGGATAAGAAGGATGGCAAAGTGAACAAGGGTATATTTGATATACAGGTTATTGATGTGTGCCTTACTAGTGTTTATAGTAGCCCCTGAGTATTTGATACTTGTTCGGTTGCTAAGATTAGTAACTCGAAACAGGAGTTACAGAATAATCAGAGACTAGTTGAAAGGGAAGTGACGATGAGTGTTGGAAGTAGTTCCAAGATTGATTTTATCATCATCGCACACTCCCTATACTTTCAGGATTAGTGTTAAACCTAAATAAATGTTATTTGGCGTTTGTGTTGAGCATGAATATGATTTGATCATGTTTATTGCAATACGGTTATTCATTTAAAATTAGAGAATAATTGTTATTCTGTTTACATGAATAAAACCTTCAAATGGTCATACACCCAATGAAAATAGTTTGTTGGATCTCGATCGTAGTGATACACATATTCATAATATTGATGCCAAAAGATGCAAAGTTGATAATGATAGTGCAACTTATTTGTGGCACTGCCGTTTGGGTCATATCGGTGTAAAGCGCATGAAGAAACTCCAAAAGATGGATTTTCGGAATCACTTGGTTATGAATCATTTGATACTTGCGAACCATGCCTTTTGGGCAAGATGACTAAAACTCCGTTCTTCGGAATAATGGAACGAGCTACTGACTTATTGGAAATAATATATACCGATGTATGCGATCTGATGAGTGTTAAGGCTCGCGGCGTGTATCGTTATTTTCTGACCTTCACAGATGATTTGAGCAGATATTGGTATATCTACTTGATGAAACATAAGTCTGAAACATTTGAAAAGTTCAAAGAATTTCAGAGTGAAGTGGAAAATCATTGTAACAAGAAAAATAAAGTTTCTACGATCTGATCATAGAGACAAATATTTGAGTTACGAGTTTGGTCTTCATTTCAAACAATGTGAAATAGTTTCGCAACTCACGCCTCCTGGAACACTACAATGTAATGGTGTGTCCGAACGTCGTAATCGTACTTTACTAGATATGGTGCGATCTATGATGTCTCTTATCGGTTTACCACTATCGTTTTGGGGTTATGCATTAGAGACAACTGCATTCATGTTTAAATAAGGCACCATCTAAATCCGTTGAGACGACACCATATGAACTGTGGTTTAGCAAGAAACCCAAGTTGTCATTTCTTAAAGTTTGGGGCTACGATGCTTATGTGAAAAAGTTTCATCGTGATAAGCTCAAACCCAAATCGGAGAAGTTCGTCTTCATAGAATACCCAAAGGAAACTGTTGGGTACACCTTCTATCAAAGATCCGAAGGCAAGATATTCGTTGCTAAAAATGGATCCTTTCCAGAGAAGGAGTTTCTCTCGAAAGAAGTGAGTGGGAGGAAAATAGAGCTTGATAAGGTAATTTGTACCTTCTCCCGAATTGGAAAGTAGTTCATCACAGAAATCCGTTCTAGTGATTCCTACACCAATTAGTGAGGAAGCTAATGATGATGATCATGAAACTTCAGATCAAGTTACTACAAAACCTCGTAGGTCTTCCAAAGTACAGTCTGCACTAGAGTGGTACGGTAATCCTGTTCTGGAAGTCATGTTACTAGACCATGATGAACCTACGAACTATGAGGAAGCGATGATGAGCCCAGATTCCGCGAAATGGTTGAGGCCATGAAATCTGAGATGGGATCCATGTATGAGAACAAAGTGTGGACTTTGGTGGAGTTGCCCGTTGATCGGCAAACCATATTGTATAAATGGATCTTCAAAAGGAAGACAGATGTTGATAGTAGTGTTACTATCTACAAAGCTCGACTAGTCGCAAAAAGGTTTTCAACAAGTTCAAGGTGTTGACTACAATGAGATTTTCTCAACTGTAGCGATGCTTAAGTCTGTCCGAATCATGTTAGCAATTGCCACATTTTATAAAATCTGGCAAATGAACGTCAAAATTGCATTCCTTAATGGTTTTCTTAAAGAAGAGTTGTATATGATACAACCAGAAGGTTTTGTCAATCCTAAAGGTGCTAACAAAGTGTGCATGCTCCAGCGATCCATCTATGGACTGGTGCAAGCATCTCGGAGTTGGAATATACGCTTTGATGAGTTGATCAAAGCATATGGTTTTATACAGACTTTTGGAGAAGCCTGTATTTACAAGAAAGTGAGTGGGAGTTCTGTAGCATTTCTAAAATACTATATGTAGATGACATATTGTTGTTTGGAAATGATATAGAATTTCTGGATAGCATAAAAGGATACTTGAATAAAAGTTTTTTAAAAAGAAAGACCTTAGTAAAGCTACTTACATATTGAGCATCAAGATCTATTGAGATAGATCAAGATGCTTGATAAGATTTTTCAATGAGTACATACCTTGATAAGATTTTGAAGTGGTTCAAAATGGAACAGTCAAAGAAGGAGTTCTTGCCTGTGTTCCAAGGTGTGAAGTTGAGTAAGACTCAAATCCCGACCACGACAGAAAATAGAAAGAATGAAAGTCATTCCCTATGCATCAGTCATAGGTTCTATAAAAGTATGCCATGTTATGGTCCAGACCTATTGTATACTCTGCCCTGGTTTGGCAAGGGAGTACAATAGTGATCTAGGAGTAGATCACTGGACATTGGTCAAAATTATCCTTAGTGGAATAAGGATATGTTTCTTGATTATGGAGGTGACAAAAGGTTCGTCGTAAAGGGTTATGTCAATACAAGTTTTGGCACCGATCCAGATGACTCTAAGTCTCAATCTGGATACATATTAAAAGTGGGAGCAATTAACTAGAGTAGCTCCGTGCAGAGCATTGTAGACATAGAATATTTGCAAAATACATATGGCTCTGAATGCGACAGACCCGTTGACTAAGCTTCTCTCACGAGCAAAACATGATCACACCTTAGTACTCTTTGGGTGTTAATCACATAGCAATGTGAACTAGATTATTGACTCTAGAAAACCCTTTGGGTGTTGGTCACATGACGATGTGAACTATGGGTGTTAATCATATACAGATATGAATATTGGTGTTAAATCACATGGTGATGTGAACTAGATTATTGACTCTAGTGCAAGTGGGAGACTGAAGGAAATATGCCCTAGAGGCAATAATAAAGTTATTATTTATTTCCTCATATCATGATAAATGTTTATTATTCATGCTAGAATTGTATTACCCGGAAACATGATACATGTATGAATACATAGACAAACATAATGTCACTAGTGTGCCTCTACTTGACTAGCTCATTAATCAAAGATGGTTATGTTTCCTAACCATAGACATGTGTTGTCATTTGATTAACGGGATCACATCATTAGGAGAATGATGTGATTGACTTGACCTATTCCGTTAGCCTAGCACTTGATCGTTTAGTATGTTGCTATTGCTTTCTTCATGACTTATACAAAGTTCCTACAACTATGAGATTATGCAACTCCCCTTTACCGGAGGAACACTTTGTGTGCTACCAAACGTCACAACGTAACTGGGTGATTATAAAGGAGCTCTACAGGTGTCTCTGAAGGTACATGTTGAGTTGGCGTATTCAAGATTAGGATTTGTCACTCCGATTGTCGGAGAGGTATCTCTGGGCCCTCTCGGTAATGCACATCACTATAAGCCTTGCAAGCAATGTAGCTAATGAGTTAGTTACGGAATGATGCATTACGTAACGAGTAAAGAGACTTGCCGGTAACGAGATTAAACTAGGTATTGTATACCGACGATCGAATCTCGGGCAAGTAACATACCGATGACAAAGAGAACAACGTATGTTGTTATGCGGTTTGACCGATAAAGATCTTCGTAGAATATGTAGGAGACAATATGAGCATCCAGGTTTCGCTATTGGTTATTGACTGGAAACGGTTCTCGGTCATGTCTACATTGTTCTCGAACCCATAGGGTCCGCACGCTTAAGGTTTCAATGACAGTTATATTATGAGTTTATGAGTTTTGATGTACCAAAGGAGTTCGGAGTCCCGTATGAGATCGGGGACATGACGAGGAGTCTTGAAATGGTCGAGACGTAAAGATCGATATATTGTATGACTATATTTGGACTTCGGAAAGGTTCCGAGTGATTCGGGTATTTATCGGAGTACCGGAGAGTTACGGGAATTCGCCGGGGAGAAGTATTGGGCCTTATTGGGCCATACGGAAAAGAGAGAGGGGCTGCCTAGGGCAGGCCACGCGCCCCCAAGGCCTAGTCCGAATTGGACTAGGGGGAGGGGCCGCACCCCCTCCTTCCTTCCCTTCTCTCTTCCCCTTCCTTCTCTCCTACTCCTACTAGGAAAGGAGGAGTCCTACTCCCGGTGGGAGTAGGACTCCCCCCTTGGGCGCGCCTCCTCCTCCTTGGCCGGCCCTTCCCCCTTGCTCCTTTATATACGGGGGCAGGGGGACACCCCATAGACACACAAGTTGATATTCGTGATCGTTCCTTAGCCGTGTGCGGTGCCCCCCTCCACCATATTCCACCTCGGTCATATCGTAGCGGTGCTTAGGCGAAGACCTGCGTCGGTAGAACATCATCATCGTGACCATGCCGTCGTGCTGACGGAACTCATCCCCGACACCCTGCTGGATCGGAGTCCGGGGATCATCATCGAGCTGAACGTGTGCTGAACTCGGAGGTGTCGTACGTTCGGTACTTGGATCGGTCGGATCGTGAAGACGTACGACTACATCAACCGCGTTGTCATAACGCTCCCGCTTTCGGTCTACGAGGGTACGTGGACAACACTCTCCCCTCTCGTTGCTATGCATCACCATGATCCTTGCGTGCGCGTAGGAAGTTTTTTGAAATTACTACGTTCCCCAACACTTTGAGCAAGCAAGCCATTAAGCAACACCTCATCCCCTTTTAATAGTATTGGCTTTCCTATGGACTCAATGTGATCTTGGATCACTGAAATAGAAAATGTAGAGTCTTGAGCTTTAGAGCTTGAGCCAATCCTTTGTCCTTAGCATTTTGAGGGGTCCACATTCCTAATCCATGCCATGCCAATCATTGAACTTTCCTGAAATATTCATCTTGAAATAACATTAGTTCAATGAGCTATATGTTGTTAATCATTACCAAAACCACCCAGGGATAGTTGCACTTTCAATCTCCCCCTTTTTGGTAATTGATGACAACATATAGATCAAAGCTTCGACAAATGATAATAAGATTGAAATACATTGTTGCTTTGAGAAGTACTCCCTCTGGTCCTTTTTTGTCTGCGTCTAAGAAAATTTCGTTTTCCCTGCAATGCTCTGTGCATTGGCATTTTTCGCTACTCTTTCTAGCCGTGCCCTCCATCCATTTCCACCGCATGCATGCCTGCAGTAATCCCATCTCTCTTTTCCATGTGCTTCGCATCTTCCCAAGGCAGAGAGAGTTTCTTGCATGCAGAAACAAGAGAGAGAGAGAGAGAGAGAGAGAGAGAGGGAGAGGCGCATGCGTGCAGAGAGATGGACAGGGGAGAGAGAGAGCCAACATGCATGCAATGTCTGAGCCAATCTCGCATGCAACCAGGGTCTTCTCAGATGAATCCAGGGGCAAAATAGTCCATTTTTTGCTAATTGCTCCTCTCCTTGGTATGCGGGCTGGACCTTAGGCGTAGAGAAAAAAGGACCGGAGGGAGTATGTGATAAGCAAGAGCTCCCCCTAAATTTGTGCATTACTTAAGATTTGCTTTTGAATGCAAATACACAATCGATTAGTATCATGGGTTACTCTTCCAAGTCACATACATCTTGGTGGAGCGCTCAAAATGATAGCAATTAAAAGCATGCACTCATCACGAAGCAAAGTGAATGATCATATATGGATATAAGAGATGATGTCATCCAAGACACATTAAAGTAGCATATGATCAAACACATGATCATACAAGTATCTCACACAAGGACATAAGGTATCAAACAAGCCATAATAAAGTTTAACCAAACAAATAGCAAGAGAGACAAAAAGCAACACTCTCTTTCGAAGCCTATGATATATACACATTTCTCCCCCTTTGGCAACAAGTTACCAAAAAGTTCAAATATGCATAGTGCTATGTGTCTCTCAGGCTTGGTCTCCGTGAGGTGGTGTAGAGATGACTCCAAGGACGAAAGCTTCTGTCGATGTAGCTAGAGCTGGTGGAGTGGCTGCTGGAGGTGGCACTAAAGCTATAGCTGCTGGTGTAGATGTGGTAGCTCTAGTATCACGTACTGGCACTGCAGCTGACCTCTGACCTCTTGGCACTCGCTGAAAAGCATCTGTAGTTGCCTTTCCTTTCTTCTCCTCTGCTTCCTCCTGGAGCTGCTCAACTGCTGTTTGCATTTCAGTCACTTTCAGATCAAGATCATAGAATTTTTGTTCAATGATCCTCTCCAAACTCTCCTGATTCTGAGTCAGGGTGGCCAAGCCCTTCTCAATCCTCAAAGTAGATTGGATCAGAAATCCAAGTTGATCTTGTTTGCTCTTCAAGAACACTTGAGATGCCTCTTCAGCAATTGACATCTTTGCAGCTTTTTCTACCCTTGCCTTTGCTCTCTTCTCATGTGCTTGCACTGATGAAGGATCATTCTCATCCATTACAACTGTGTTGCCTTCAAATTCTGGCTTGAGAGGTAGGTGCTCCTTGTCCAACACGTAAGTGCCTGTGCCCATCTTTGAGTTGATGAGCACCTGAATGTGTGGAGCATACCCACAAGATCTTTTCTGGTCAGCAGCTGTCCTCTTGATTGTCTCTACAATCACACTCACGACCTTGAATTTTTGAGGGACATAAAAAATGTGCAGCAAGTTGATTGAATGTCCTCTTATCATCCTATGATCTCCAGATTTGGGCAATGGAGTATGCCTTAAGATGGTGTCAATAGTAGGCAGGCCAAACAACAAGTATTTTACTGAGCCCAACTTATGAGTTTCCAGGGCTTCATCAGGAATTTCCTTATTCATACTTGCCATGGAGTTGTGGTATTTCTTCTTCTTGGCATACACATCCAAATCATCCTCATGGTCTTCTGGTGCATTGATCAACTTTGCCCATTCTTCAATAGTTGGCTGGTAAGTTGTACCTTCAGACAGCCACACTATCCTTCCACCTGGATAGAAATGAGCAGTGGAGTAGAATTGCATGATTAGCTCATCATTCCATTTGGTGAGCTTCGGTCCAACAAACTTGTCAACTCCACAAGATTTGAAACTGTCATATACACCTGGAAAGTGAACTTCATTCTCTTTAATGTACTCCCAATCAACCCATCTCATATCACAGACAATTGGCTTCAAGCAGAATGGTCTTATAGAAATCTTGTTGTTCTTTGGTGTGGAACCTGTAGTCCACTGCAGTTCTCCTTCTCACAGCATAAGGATCATTCTTCCTCCAAAGTCTCAGACCTGCATCCTTTCTGATGTTCATGTCCTCTGTCACTGGATGAGTGTCATTGTGGTCTGGAATATTTGGTTTAAGCTTTCTGAGCACTTGGGCTTCAACATCTTCTTCTTCAACTTCAGGCACTAGGGCCTTGTTCTTCTCTTCAGCTGGGATGTTTCCGGTGCTTCTCTTGGGTGCAGACTTGGTGGCTTGAGAAGCAGCTTTGGGAGCAGGTTTGGGCTTAGATATAGCATCCCCTGACTTGATTGCATTTCCCATAAGCTTTTGGGACTTGGGTGCTGGTGCAGCATCCTCTTCCTCTTCCTCTTCATCTGAATCTCTTATCATAGTTGACTTTTCAAGTACTTTTGCAGTTGTGGTTCTTGCCCTCTTCTTCTTCTTCTTCTTCTTCTTCTTCTTCTTCTTCTTCTTCTTCTTCTTCTTCTTCTTCTTCTTCTTCTTCTTCTTCTTCTTCTTCTTCTTCTTCTTCTTCTTCTTCTTCTTCTTCTTCTTCTTCTTCTTCTTCTTCTTCTTCTTCTTCTTCTTCTTCTTCTTCTTCTTCTTCTTCTTCTTCTTCTTCTTCTTCTTCTTCTTCTTCTTCTTCTTCTTCTTCTTCTTCTTCTTCTTCTTCTTCTTCTTCTTCTTCTTCTT
>NC_041393.1:459524468-459551771 GCF_002162155.2 Triticum dicoccoides
TCTTATTCTTCTTCTTCTTCTTCTTATTCTTCTTACCATCTCCAACCGCCTCATCACCATCTGATTCTATTGTGAATTTCATGGTTTCTCCTGTTCGAACTTTCCTTGGCTTTGACATTGGGACTCTCCTTTCTAGTGCCTTCTTGTTCATACCAGGCTTTGTTGCAGCAGCAGTGCCATACTCTTTCTTCAACACTTTCTTCTTTGAGGTGGCCTCATCCTCAACAGCAACGTAGTCCTCATCCTCAGAGTCTGAGGTTCTCTTCTTTCTTGTTCTAGTGGCTGCCTTGGGTAAGTTACTTGGTGTGCTCCTGCTGCCCTCATCATAGCTGCTTGAGGGGCTAGTGCCCTCACTCATTTGCTCTTGCTCTTCAGATTTATTCTGGCTATCACTCTGGTCAGACATCTTGGCAGGCAAACTGACAGCAAACCCTGTGAATAGATATAGATGAGGTAGAGTAGATGAGCATCACAAGTGCAGAGATTTTGCAAAATAAATGAGTCAAAAACTTAGTTTTAGTTCTCTACTGAAATGATTTCGGAGCTACTGAATTGATAAACTCGGTGATACCGAAGCAATATTTGGAACCTAAACTAGTGAACTCGGTCAGACCGAGTCACAGTTTGGTGGCACCGAGATTGCTAGGGTTTCACAGAGAATTGAACTCGGTCACACCGATTTGCAGTTTTCGGTCAGACCGAAAAGCGCATGTGCAATGGCCTAAGCCAAATCGGTGAGACCGATTTCTACAATTCGGTCGGTCCAAGATGAATTCAGCGGAGACCTAACCCTAAATTTTCGAATCAAACTTAACCTAAAGGAAGTTTTCTCTGGATAGATTGATTTCATACGTGGCAATGATCATGGAATTGACCTTGTGCTTAGAATCGAAGGTAAAAACAGAGCACAAGGGGTCGAACTCATACCCTAGTTCGGTGGGAGTTTGCTACGGCGACAACGGTTGAGCAGATTCCCGTTGACGGCGTCAGGAACCAGCGGCAGGAGGTTGTTGGCGGTGAGAAGATGATCCGGAGACCCAAGGAATCAGAGCAGGATACGCGCGGGCTGAGGGCTTTTGAAGAAATTTCCAAAATCTCACCCGTGGATATATATATCCCGACCCTGTCGGTGTGACCGAGTGGAACAACTCGGTCGCACCGAGATGCAGAATCGCAAGCGGTTGCTGCAACTCAGTGTGACTGAAATGTTCAAATCGGTTGTACCGAGATGAAAACCTAGATCAACTTAGTGAACTCGGTGTGACCGAAATGGATGACTCAGTCATACAAAAGTGCACAAAGAGGTTTTGGAAGTTTAAGTCTATGACGAATCGGGGACTCCGAGTGCTCCTCACACAGAGTGGTTCGAATCTGACTTGATCAAACTTTGTGATGTAGCATGAATAGAGTTTGAGACGAGAAAAGCATAGATAGCTAGAGAAGGTTCTTAGGCATTCTTGTCCATCCACTTGGCAAAAGAGAAAGAGCCAAACAATCAAGGCAACAAGTTGAAGATGTGGACGCTCAGTGTTGATGTAGATCATTCAGAGCAATCCATTGGAGTGAGTTGCACTTTCAATACCTACATGGGTTAGTCCCACAAGGAACAAGCAAAGATATCCATACACATAGAATGATGTACACACAAGATGATGTCCATTAAAGCATTAGATTACCTTGTCGCTTGTCTTACCAACAAGAGGGTTTGTGACTCCTTGAACTAGTGCAAGATATGGAAGTTGTTTGCACTTGTTCTTGCCAAAATTATATGAGTGAAGTGTGTTGGCGGAGTCACCCTCAAGAACTCTCTAGTTCTTCTTCTTCGGGATCCACATCATCTTGATGGGAATCCTTGGGGTTGTAGTCGTACTTGATGAAGTAGAACTTGATGTAGTCTTGGGAACCCACTTGACCAAGGCCTTGGGAGCTTCTTCAAATGCATCAATCTTCTCTTGAAGCTTATCCTTGCCTTTTTGCTTGTGGTCTTGAGGTGGAAGATCATATTGAGCTTGTGTCCCTTGGAAATAAGTAGGATCATACTTCTCTTGTTGATGAACAAACTTTGTCTTGGGTATTGATGTTCTTCCCACTCAACTCCATTGGATTGAACTTTCGTTCAAAACCAACACCTTGGTTCTTCCGGTGCCTTCCTTGCTTGCGCACAATTTCCTCAAATTGCTTACTTCCAGCAAGGCTCTTGTAAACACCTTTCTCTATAATTCCCTTCAATAAGCTATTTTCTTGCTCAAGTGTAACTTGGCTAAGAGAGTCATTAGTGGAATCAAGAGAACTACTAGAAGCAACAACATTGCATTTAGCATGATTATTATTAGTACTAGAGGAAGAATCTTTCTTACTTTTGTTGCTAGATTTAACTTGTGGCATGTAAGTAGACAAGAATAAACGCTTGACAATATAAGAATGACTTTTCTTGCCAAGATCATCATTGATTGTGTAACATCCCAAATTTCCAATTTGGTATCTTATACATTAGATCATCATTGCATATCATATTTTTCATGCATTTTGGTTGATCCTAGAAATTCTAAGCAACTCAAGGACCCATGGAGAGAGTTGGGGATTTGGTTATTTTCATATTTGAGTTTTCTCAAATTTTGAAAAGAGGATCATTTGGTTTTAATTATTTTTCTCTCCTAATATTTCTAATATGAAAATAAAAGAGAGGGGATAAAGTAACTTTATCAAAATAAAGAAATATTGGAGGTTAAATATTAAAATCAAATAAGAATTTTATTCGGAGTTTTATTGCTATTTTATTTGAATTAGGAAAAAAATGCGTTTTTCAAAATTGCACTAGAGTCCCAAATAAATGTTCACTTTGTCCGATATATTTTTAGAGGATGGGGAAAATTTATTTTAGGATTTTTGGAGTCCGTTTAGTATTTCTTTTCTTCGTTGTTCTTTGCGTCAAAATTTTTATAAAAAAAATCCAACCGACCTACCAGGCCATGTCCGCCTGGGACACCGACCCGGTCGGCCCTTTAAGAGGAGAGGACCCGAGCCGCCCAAACCCTAGCCGCCCCAGCCCTGCACCCCACCGCCAGCCCCGCCGCCGCCAATGCCGCCGCTCCTCCGCCGCCACCCAGCCCCGCGCCGCCCGCCGACGCCGCCGCTGGATGCCGCCACCCCACCGGAGTACACCGCCGCCGCCGTCCTGTTCCACGAGGTAGCCACCAGTTTTTTTAAAAACCGATCGGTTTTATTTCGTAAACCCTAGATTTCGTTTTTACATAGATCGGTTCGGTTTTCTCGGTTTAGTTAAATAGCGGACGTTCGTCGGTATGTTCGTTTTAACGAACGGTGTTCACTCGTTAGCCGTAGACAGCGAACATTCGTTCGTTAGCCTATTCGTCAGTTTTTCTTTTTCCAGTGTTTTTCCACGATTATTTTCGATCGCGATTTCTGCCCTGATTTTTGTTTTAGTTTATCTTTTTGCTCATTTATTGGAATCAGGCGATTCAAGCGCCCAGATCTTCATATCGAAGCCCTCTTTCTGTTTAAACAACTTGAACAAGATTTTGGTACTGTAAAATTTGACTTTAGTCTAGATTAGTAAACAGATCTTGTTTCTTTCATAGTTTGAGTTTCGTTGCTTCGTTTGATTTGATTCTTTTTGCAAACCAGAGTCCTTAAGTTGAATTTTCTGGTTAGGTGTCTTATTTGAGTTTTACCCGTGATTCTAGTTTGAGTGCTTATGTATGTATTTGTTTGCTTGCGATAGAGTACCCGGAGTGCGAAGCATGCTACTACGGGTCTCTAGGTTTCATGGATCATCAGCAAGGCAATTAACATTTTGATCATACCACTTTACTACCCAGTTTTATTGCATTAGATCAACCCTCAAACAATTGCATGGTTAGGATTTGATTAACATGTGGGTTTTGGGAAGTAGATGATGAGGTAGAACCTGTTGCCCTGTTTACTTATCAAACCTTTGGGAGTTACTTTTACGTGATGCTTATATTGCTATGCTATGCTCGTAGACGTGGTTTGGGTGAGTGAATCCATGACAAATGTGGGTATTGATAATTAATGGTTAACTTAAGGTGGCTACTATAATACACATCTGGGTGGATTGCTTGAGGCACCCTGGAGTACCCAGTGGTTGTCAGGGCACCTGAAGAATCCAATGTTGTCCAAGGATATCCTGGAGTACCCGTGTGATCATCCTACGGTCCGCCACCCAGGCTCAAAGGGATCATAAGATTGTTCATGCTAGAAACTTTCGTGTGCATCCACAAGCTATTATGGGCTCTAGCATAGTTGAGTATGTTGCATGACCCCTTTCAGTGGTGGGCTAGCAGATGTAGGGGAAAGTAGGTGTAACTGTCCACCCAGAGTAAAGAGTTATTGTTTCAGAAAGACTGTGTCTCGAATCTGTGACCATGGATGTATTCGAGTCTTGTGGGGAAAAGTGCACAAACCTCTGCAGAGTGTACAAACTAATCATGGTTAGCCGTGTCCCCGGTTATGGACATCTTGAGTATCTAGTTCTTGGATTATCATGTTGATCTCTTCACTCTAAATTTAATTTGTTGGGTTAATGATGATGATTAATTGGGATTGAGTTGGAGGAACCTTTGCAATGTTTAACAACCACCATGATAGTTAAATAAAATTTATTCCTTTGTTGTAGGGGAAAATTGGCTTTATGCAAAACTGTAACCATAGAGCTTTCCACCAGCCATATATGCATGTAGTGATAGTAATTATTCTGTTCATTACTCTATGTGTTACATTGCCAGCATATTCCATGTGCTGACCCGTTTCGGGATGCAACATTTCATGTTGCAGACTTTCCAGACGACGAGTAAGGTGCCATAGGTTGTTGTCTTTCACTCAGCTATGCTGTTGGAGTTGATGGACTCACTTTATATTCCAAGCCTTTCGATGTTATCGATTTTAGATGGCCTTAAGCCATATTATTGTAATAAGTTGTCTTTTGAGCATTCGATGTAATAAGTGTGTGATTGCTACTCTGTTATAAATCCTCGAGTACTGTGCGTGTCAGCATTACCGATCCAGGGATGACACTAATGCACAGAGATCAGACTGTTTGAGGTCTGGTCGCTACAAGATGGTATCAAAGCACACACTGACTATAGGACACGACCACTAAGATAAAACCCTAGATCACTACTCTCTCCTCATTTCTGACTTCTCTCCTTTTCTACTCTATAGGATGGCGGATGCAAGGAACAAGTTGACATAACCGGATGAAGATACACCTTTTGGACGACACTTGAAGGAAGTTACTAGGTACCTGAACATCGGAATACCAAGCTTCACCGGGACCTATATTGCCACTTTACCAGAAGAGGAGCGTTGGATGATTCGAGTTCAAGTTCCAGGGAGGACGTTTATGCCAGTCACTGAGCCCATAGAGTTTTACTTTGATGCACCAACCTGGAGTCTAGGAAAGAGCATGGCAGCCCACATCACTATGGGACGTATTGGAGAAGTTTACCACAAAGACCTCAAGGTTACTATCTACCAGATTCGTGGGTGCCGAGATGAGCAATGGGAGATGATCAGCACCAGGAGGGACATGTCTACTGCAACTTTCATCTAGGAGTTAAACTAACACATTCGTCGCCAGAAGAACAAGATGTGCACAGGCATGATAGATCTAAAGAAGGCAATGACCAGGATCACAGAGCTTGAGGAAGAACTCAAGTCTACACGCGATGGATATGAGGAGGAAATGACGATGCTTGTGGAGAAGAATGATGATTTGATAAGGAAGCTAGGAGTATTCATGGGAGACCCCGCGCCTGGAGGAGAAGACGACGATTCCACTTGCCCAGAGAACTACATCATCATCGACGACACCGACTCAGACCCTGATGATAGCGATGATGACTATGTTGATGAAGCTGGAGCAGATATCATGGAGTCTTCCACCGATCAAGTTTTCTAGTCGACCACCATATTAGTAGTAGTATTCCCCCATGTATATATTATAGTCCGAGCACTTTTGTAACGATAGTTAGATTGATGTATACCCTTGTTTGAATTGATTGAAGTGATATGTTTGTGTTTGTCTCATGTGCATATGGGTAGTGTTTTCCCTCTAGATCTCATTCTATTCTATTTTCTCATCTTTTCTAAACCCATTAGATGCCTCCGAGACATGACAATGTATTTGCTTTCCCATCGGAGCTCACTTAGTTGATCCAGCAGCAGAATACCCTGATGCAGCTACTAGTCTAGAATCAGAACTAGGGGAACAACAACAACAACAATCCACCACCACCACCACCTACTGATCACTTAGCCCATTTTCTAAGGCTGAATCCGCCGGTGTTCTCCAGTAGCACCGAGCCGATAGTTGTAGATGATTGGCTCCGCAAGATTGGAAGGGAGTTGACCACTGCAGGATGCACAGATGCGGAGAGAGTGCGTTTTGCCGCACATCAGCTTGATGGACCCGCAACATCATGGTGGGAGAATTTCACGGCCACTTACCCCATCGACACTGTCACATGGGACCAGTTTCAGCAGGCTTTCTGCATTGCCCATGTTTCATCAGGAGCTATGGCCATGAAGAAGCGCGAGTTTCGCAACTTGCACCAAGGAGGACGCGCAGTGGGCCAGTATGTGGATGATTTTAGTAAGGTAGCACGTTATGCCCCAGATGACATCGCTACGGATGCCGCTAAGCAGGAGAAGTTTCTGGAAGGACTGAATGATGAGCTGAGCATGCAGTTGATGGTGGCAACCTTCAACAACTACCATGATTTGTAGATAGACCTCTCATGATTGAAGGGAAGCAACAGCAGATTGACAACCGCAAGAGGAAGTATGGACAAGGGAAGTACAATTCAGGAGCTCAGCAGAGGCCCCGCTTTACCATGAACTCGGGAGGACACATCCACCAGAACCATGGAGGTCATAATTCCAATGGAGGGAGTTCGCATAAACACAGTGGCCCCAAGAATGGGAATGGGAATGGAGGAAGCAACAGCCAAAACCGTTCCAACCTAGCAACGCCTGCCAAGAAGGATCTAAGTCACATTACTTATTTCAAGTGTGGGAAGAATGGACATTACGCCATGGAGTGTTCTGAAGCAAAGAATGGAAATGGCAATGGAAGCTCTGGGAAGAAGACCAACCCTTTCAACAGGGGACAAGTGAACCACATTAACGTGGAGGAGGTTGAAGCGCAACCAGATGCAGTAATAGGTAAGTTTTTTGGTTAAGTCATTTACTGCAATCGTTCTTTTTGATACTGGTGCATCGCATTCATACATATCAAGGGAATTTGTGGATAAGTATAAGTTGCCCACCAAAGTTCTTAGAACACCGATGTTAGTAAGTTTGCTAGGAGCAGAAAATATGGTAAGCCAAGGATGTTTTCAGATGCCATTGACCATAGGTAGGCATGTTTTCCCCTCAGACCTGATAATTCTGGAGTCACAAGGTTTGGATGTGATTTTGGGTATGGATTGACTATCAATGTATGGAGGGAACATCGATTGCGCCAGTAAGTCAATTTTGCTCACCACCCCAGAAGGAAGGAGGATTAAGTATGTATCCTGACATGTGCCAAAGAGGACTCAAGTGAATTCCTTATCAGGAGTTGTACAGGAGGAAGTACCAGTGGTGAAGGATTTTCCTGATGTATTTCCAGAGGAGTTGCCACGCATGCCACCGGATAGAGACATCGAGTTTTTGATTGAGCTTTTGCCAGGCACATGGCCAATATCTAAGAGACTGTACAAGATGCCCGCAAAGGATTTGGAGGAAATTAAGAAGCAGATTAAGGAGTTACTGGATAAAGGCTATATCCGCCCAAGTTCGTCACCTTGGGGATCACCAGTTCTTCTAGTGGAGAAGAAGGACGGATCGTTGAGGATGGTTGTCGATTATCGAGGATTGAATGAAGTAACGATCAAGAACAAGTACCCACTACCGATGATCAATGATTTGTTTGATGAGTTGCAAGGAGCTAAAGTATTTTCCAAGATCGATCTGTGATCAGGATACCACCAGCTGAAGATTCGAGAGCAGGATATACCTAAGACATCTTTTACCACAAGGTACGGGCTATATGAGTATACCGTTATGTCATTCGGCCTGACTAACGCACCTGCATATTTCATGAACATGTTGAACAAGGTGTTTATGGAGTTTTTGGATAATTTCCTCGTGGTATTCATTGATGACATATTGGTCTACTCGAAAAATGAGGAGGAGCATAAGGAGCATTTGCATTTGGTACTTGGGAAGCTTAGAGAACATCAGTTATGTGCCAAGTTCAGCAAGTGTGAGCTTTGGTTGAAGGAAGTTGGATTCCTCGGACATGTTATATCCGGAGAAGGAATAGCAGTAGACCCCACCAAGGTTGTCGCCGTGACAAATTGGGAAGCACCCACCTCAGTTGGAGAGATCTGGAGTTTTCTTGGACTCGCAGGATACTATCGGAGGTTCATTGAGAATTTCTCTAAGATTGCAAAGCCCATGACAGAGTTGTTGAAGAAGGACACCAAGTTCAAATGGATTGAGGATTGTGAGGCCGGTTTTCGGGAATTGAAGAAACGTTTGGTTACATCCCCAGTGTTGATTCTTCCATATCAACGCAAGGATTATCAAGTGTATAGCGACGCTTCTCGTCGAGGACTTGGAGCAGTGCTGATGCAGGAGGGAAGAGTTGTTTCATATGCCTCATGACAGCTTAAACCCCATGAGTTGAATTATGCTACACATGATTTGGAGTTAGCAGCCGTAGTGCATGCGTTGAAGACATGGAGACATTTTCTCATCGGAAACCATTGTGAGGTATACACGGATCACAAGAGTTTGAAGTATATCTTCACGCAGAAGGAGTTAAATCTCAAGCAGAGGTGATGGTTGGAGCTCATCAAGGATTATGATATGAGGTTGCATTATCATCCCGGAAAGGCTAACGTAGTAGCTGATGTGTTGAGCCGCAAGAGTCATGTCAATACACTCATGACCGAAGAATTACCCAAGGAGTTGGCGAAAGATCTTCACGAGCTAAGTTTGGAGATAGTTCCGAGAGGCTATGTAGCAGCATTGGAAATTCAGTCTACTTTGATGGATAAGATCAGAGAAGGTCAAAAGATGGACAAGGAGATTGCCGAGATAAAGGAAAGGATGAGCAAAGGAAAAGCTAAAGGATTTCGTGAGGATGAGCACGATACCTTATGGTTTGAGGACCGCGTATATGTGCCTAATGACCCGGGGATCAAAAAGTTGATTCTGTAGGAGGCCCATGATTCGCCATATCCGATTCACCCAGGAAACACCAAGATGTATCTGGATTTGAAGGGCAGTTTCTGGTGGACAGGAATGAAGAAGGATATTGCGGAGTATGTAGCAGTTTGTGATGTGTGTCAGAGAGTGAAGGCAGAGCATCAGAAGCCAGCAGGATTGCTACAACCATTGCCGATACCCGAATGGAAGTGGGATAAGATAGGCATGGATTTTATCACGGGATTGCCCAGGACTCGTTCAGGCTATGACTCGATATGGGTTGTAGTCGATCGTTTGACGAAAGTAGCACATTTCATCCCAATGAAGACCACTTACACCAGTGCTAAGTTGGCAAAGATATACATGACCAAGATTGTATGTCTGCATTGAGTTCCAAGGACCATTGTATCAGATAGAGGAACCCAGTTTACCTCAAAGTTCTGGAATCAGTTGCATGAGACTTTGGGTACCAGGCTAGAATTCAGTACAACCTTTCATCCACAGACAGATGGACAGACCGAGAGAGTCAATCAGATTCTGGAGGACATGTTGAGAGCTTCTGCGCTAGATTATGGATCTAGTTGGGACGACAATTTGCCATATGCAGAGGTCTCTTACAACAACAGTTATCAAGCCAGTTTGAAGATGGCCCCCTTTCGAAGTTTTGTATGGAAGGAGGTGTAGGACACCATTGTTGCGGGATGAAGTTGGAGACTGTCAGTTGTTTGGACCAGATTTGATTAAAGAGTCTGAAGAGAAGGTTAAGCTGATTCGCAATAGACTCAAGGTAGCCCAGTCCAGGCAGAAGAGCTATGCGAATGCTAAACGCAAGGAGACAGTTTACAAAGTCGGAGACAGAGTTTATCTTCATGTGTCCCCACTTCGAGGAGTTAAACGTTTTGGAGTTAAGGGAAAATTAACACCACGTTTTGTGGGACCATGCAAAATCTTGGAGCGTATGGGAGAAGTTGGTTACAAGTTGGAATTGCCAGAAGGATTGTCAGGAGTTCATGATGTGTTCCATGTTTCCCAGTTGAAGAAGTGCCACGCAGAGATGACTGATATTCCTCTGAGAGATACAGTGCCACTGGAAGCGATTCCGTTGGATAGCGATTTGACCTACGAGGAGAAACCAGTGAGGATTCTCGAGTTTGCCAGCAGAGTCACACGCAACAAGGTTACAAAGTTTTGCAAAGTTCAGTGGAGCCACCATACCGAGGAGGAAGCAACTTGGGAAAGAGAGGAAGACCTACGGAAGGACCACCCGCACCTATTTTCTAGCCAACCCGAATCTCGAGGGCGAGATTCATCTTAAGGGGGGTAGGTTTGTAACATCCCAAATTTCCAATTTGATATGTTATACATTAGATCATCATTGCATATCATATTTTTCATGCATTTTGGTTGATCCTAGAAATTCTAAGCAACTCAAGGACCCACGGAGAGAGTTGGGGATTTTGTTATTTTCATATTTGAGTTTTCTCAAATTTTGAAAAGAGGATCATTTGGTTTTAGTTATTTTTCTCTCCTAATATTTCTAATATGAAAATAAAAGAGAGGGGATAAAATGAATTTACCAAAATAAGGAAACATTGGAGGTTAAATATTAAAATCAAATAAGAATTTTATTCGGAGTTTTATTGCTATTTTATTTGAATTAGAAAAAAATGCGTTTTTAAAAATTGCATTAGAGGCCCAAATAATGTTCACTTTGTCCGCTATATTTTTAGAGGACGGGGAAAATTTATTTCAGAATTTTTGGAGTCCGTTTAGTATTTGTTTTCTTCGTTTTTCTACGCGTCAGAATATTTATTAAAAAAATCCAACCGACCTACCCGGCCGTGTCCGCCTGGGACACCGACCCAGCCGGCCCTTTAAGAGGCGAGGGCCCGAGCTGCCCAAACCCTAGCCGCCCCAGCCCCGCACCCCCCCGCCGCCGCTAGCACCGCTGCCACCCAGCCCCGCGCCGCACGCTGCTGCCGCCCCGCCACCAGACGCTGCTGCCCCGCTGGAGTACACCGCCGCCGCCGTCTCGTTCCACGAGGTAGCCGCCGTTTTTTTGAAAACCGATCGGTTTTATTTCGCAAACCCTAGATTTCGTTTTTTATATAGATCGGTTCGCTTTTCTCGGTTTAGTTAAATAGCGGACATTCGTCTGTACGTTCGTTTTAATGAATGATGTTCACTCGTTAGCCGCAGACAGCGAACGTTTGTTGGTTAGCCTGTTCGTCAGTTTTTCTTTTTCTAGGGTTTTTCCGTGATTATTTTCGGTCGCGATTTCTGCCCTGATTTTCGTTTTCGTTTATCTTTTCGCTTGTTTATCGGAGTCAGGTGATTCAAGCGCCTAGATCTTCATCTCGAAGCCCTCTTTCTATTTAAATAACTTGAACAAGATTTTGGTACTGTAAAATTTGACTTTAGTCCAGATTAGTAAACGGATCTTGTTTCTTTCACAGTTTGAGTTTCGTTGCTTCATTTGATTTGATTCTTTTTGCAAACCGGAGTTCTTAAGTTGAACTTTTTGGTTAGATCTCTCATTTGAGTTTTACCCGTGCTTCTAGTTTGAGTGCTTATGTATGTATTTGTTTGCTTGCGATAGAGTACCCGGAGTGCGAAGCGTGCTACTACGAGTCTCTAGGTTTCACGGATCATCAGCAAGGCAAGTAACACTTTGATCATACCTCTTTACTACCCAGTTTTATTGCATTAGATCGACCCTCAAACAATTGCATGGTTAGGATCTGATTAACATGTGGGTTTTGTGAAGTAGATGATGAGGTAGAACCTATTGCCCTGTTTAGTTATCAAACCTTTGGGAGTTACTTTTACGTGATGCTTATATTGCTATGCTATGCTCGTAGACGTGGTTTGGGTGAGTGAGTCCATGACAAATGTGGGTATTGTTAATTAATGGTTAACTTAAGGTGGCTACTATAATACACATCTGGGTGGATTGCTTGAGGCACCCTGGAGTACCCAGTGGTTGTCAGGGCACTTGAAGAATCCAATGTTGTCCAAGGATATCCTGGAGTACCCGTGTGATCATCCTACGGTCCGCCACCCAGGCTCAAAGGGATCATAAGATTGTTCATGCTAGAAACTTTCGTGTGCATCCACAAGCTATTATGGGCTCTAGCATAGTTGAGTATGTTGCATGACCCCTTTCAGTGGTGGGCTAGCAGATGTAGGGGAAAGTAGGTGTAACTATCCACCCAGAGTAAAGAGTTATTGTTTTAGAAAGACTGTGTCTCGAATCTGTGACCATGGATGTATTCGAGTCTTGTGGGGAAAAGTGCGCAAACCTCTGCAAAGTGTACAAACTAATCATGGTTAGCCGTGTCCCCGGTTATGGACATCTTGAGTATCTAGTTCTTGGATTATCATGTTGATCTCGTCACTCTAAATTTAATTTGTTGGGTTAATGATGATGATTAATTGGGATTGAGTTGGAGGAACCTTCTCAATGTTTAACAACCACCATGATAGTTAAATAAAATTTATTCCTTTGTTGTAGGAAAAAATTGGCTTTATGCATAACTGTAACCATAGAGCTTTCCACCAGCCATATATGCATGTAGTGATAGCAATTATTCTGTTCATTACTCTATGTG
Organism: Triticum dicoccoides; assembly: GCF_002162155.2. NCBI lineage: Eukaryota > Viridiplantae > Streptophyta > Magnoliopsida > Poales > Poaceae > Triticum > Triticum dicoccoides. Next base: position 459,537,320 of record NC_041393.1, read on the forward strand.
TTACATTGCCAACATATTCCATGTGTTGACCCGTTTCGGGCTGGAATGTTTCATGTTGCAGACTTTTCAGACGAGGAGTAAGGTGCCATAGGTCATTGTCTTTCACTCAGCTATGCCGTTGGAGTTGATGGACTCACTTTATCTTCCAAGCCTTCCACTGTTATCGAGTTTAGATGGCCTTAAGCCATATTATTGTAATAAGTTCTCTTTTGAGACATTCGATGTAATAAATGTGTGATTGCTACTCTGTTATAAATCCTCGAGTACTGTGCATGTCAGCATTACCGATCCAGGGATGACAGTGATGCACAGAGATCAGACTGTTTGAGGTCTGGTCGCTACAGATTGCCTTTAAAAACTCATGCTCTTGCTCTAGGTTGAGCTTTTCAAAGCGTAACTTCTCATGAGTCCTTAAAAGTTCTCGATGGTCTTACAAGGTAGTTTCATGAGCTAACTTAAGAGTATTTAGCTCTTTAGTTATACAATCAATCTCCTTCTTATCACCGTCATTCATTTTATCTTGATTAGCATGATTGATAGCAAATTCATCATAGTTTTCATAACTATAGTTATCAACAATTAAATCATCGTCACCTAGCAAGTCATCTTCATCACTATTGAAATCAACATACTCGGGGTGTGATACCTTTGGGCCTTTAGCCATGAAGCATATACCAATTCCTTCATTCGGTTTGTCAAATATGTCATAGGAGTTGGTTGACACAGGTGCTAAACTGGCAACACCTTCATCTTGAGTATATTCGGAGTCGGAGTGATAACTTCTTTCAGAGTGATGGTCGGAATCAGAGCCGGATACCCATTCACCAACATGAACTTGATGTCTTTGTTTTGTGTAGCTCTTTGATGATTTGTCCTTCATTTCCGAATCCTTGCTTCTCCGGGAGGTTCTTCGTTCATAACGGTCACCTCTACTCCTTCTCTCTCTTGGTGGTGATTCTTCTCTTCTACTTCTTCTTTTAGGTGAATCTTCTCTTCTTTTGTAGGGAGCCGTACACTCATTGGAGTAGTGTCTGGGTCTTCCACAATTATAGCAATTACGTTCATGATTCAAAGATCTTTTGTCAATGTAGGACCTTGACTTGGAAATTCTTTCCTTGCTTCTACTCTTGTAGAACTTGTTGAAGTTCTTCACCATTAGGCTCAATTCTTCATTGAAGGTTTGTTTCTCACTTGATGATGTAGGAGCATCACATGAGGCTTTGTAAGCACCACTCGACTTGTTGTGAAGCTCTTCTTTATCCTTGAGTGACATCTCATGAGCAACAATTCTTCCAATGACTTCCGTTGGCTTGAGATATTTGTAATTGGGCATCATTTGAATCAATGTGCACACAGTACCATATTTTCCATCCAAGGCTCTTAGGATCTTCTTGATGATGAATCTATCGGTCATCTCTTCACTTCCTAAGCCGGCAATCTCATTTGTGATAAGAGCAAGTCTAGAGTACATTTTAGCGACACCTTCACCATCCTTCATTTTGAACTTGTCAAGCTGACTTTGAAGCACATCCAATTTGGATTCCTTGACGGAGTCAGTACCTTCGTGCATATCAATCAAAGTATCCCAAATTTCCTTTGCATTCTCAAGACGGTTGATTTTGTTGAATTCTTCGGGGCACAGTCCGTTGAAGAGAATATCACAAGCTTGAGCGTTGTATTGCAGCATCTTCAACTCTTCCGCAGTAGCTTCACAGTTTGGTTCTCTCCCATCAAAGAATTCACCTTGCAAGCCAATACACACAATAGCCCAAATGGCGGGGTTATGTCCAAGAATATGCATTTTCATATGATGCTTCCAACTAGAAAAATTAGTACCATCAAAGTAAGGACCTCTACGGTGGTAATTTCCCTCGCTAGATGCCATACTCTCCTAGGTTGTGAAACCAATGCTATGATCACCAAAAGCTATGGAAATCAAGGCAAATGGAGATCGTAGCTCTGATACCACTTGTAGGATCGAAATTATGTCTACAGGGGGGGGGGTGATTAGACTACTTGACCAAATAAAAATCTAGCCTTTTCCCAATTTTAAGTCTTGGCAGATTTTAGCAACTTTACACAAGTCAAGCAATCAACCTGCACATGCAATTCTAAGAGTATAGAAGTGGAATGTAAAACATTGCACATGAAGGTAAAGGGAGGAGTTTGGAGGTAGCAAACGCAATGTTGACACGGATATTTTTGGCGTGGTTCCGATAGGTGGTGCTATCGTACATCCACGTTGATGGACTTCAACCCACGAAGGGTAACGGCTGCGCGAGTCCATAGAGGGCTCCACCCACGAAGGGTCCACAAAGAAGCAACCTTGTCTATCCCACCATGGCCATCACCCACGAAGGACTTGCCTCACTAGGGTAGATCTTCATGAAGTAGGCGATCTCCTTGCCCGTACAAACTCCTTGGTTCAACTCCACAATCTTGACGGAGGCTCCCAAGTGACACCTAACCAATCTAGGAGACACCACTCTCCAAAAGGTAATAGATGGTGTGTTGATGATGAACTCCTTGCTCTTGTGCTTCAAATGATAGTCTCCCCAACACTCAACTCTCTCTCATAGGATTGGATTTGGTGGAAAGATGATTTGAGTGGAAAGCAACTTGGGGAATGCTAGAGATCAAGATTCATATGGTCGCACATGAGTAGGTGGTTCTCTCTCAGAAAATGAATGATGGAAGTGTAGGCTTGTTCTAATGGCTTCCCTCACGAATGAAGAAAGGGTGGAGGGGTATATTTAGCATCCACACAAAATCTAACCGTTACACACAATTTACCAAACTCGGTGAGACCGAATCAGAAAACTCGGTCAGACCGATTTAGTTCATAATGTTACCGTTAGGCATTTCAGTGGGACCGATATGTCAACTCGGTGGGACCGATTTCTTTAGGGTTAGGGCATAACGTAATCTCGGTGAGACCAATTACACAAACTCGGTGGGACCGACTTTGGTAATAATCTAACCAGAGAGTTGGTCAGGAAAACTCGATGGGACTGATTCGCTCATCTCGGTGAGACCGAAACGTTACAAAGGGGAAACCGAGAGTTTGCGTTGCGAACTCGGTGGGACCGATCGCTCATCTCGGTTAGACCAAAACGACGAAGGGAAATAGAGAGTTTGCAATCCCATCTCGGTGAGACCGAAGTGACTAGGGTTTCTGGCAGTGGCTATGTCAAATGAACTCGGTGGCGCCAGATAGATCAAATCGGTGGGGCCGAGTTTGACTTTTGGTTTGGGACATATGTGGATATGAGAAAGTGGTTGAGGGTTTTGGAGCATATCACTAAGCACTGAGCAAGCAAGCCATTAAGCAACATCTCATCCCCTTTTAATAGTATTGGCTTTCCTATGGACTCAATGTGATCTTGGATTGCTGAAATAGAAAATGTAGAGTCTTGAGCTTTAGAGCTTGAGCCAATCCTTTGTCCTTAGCATTTTGAGGGGTCCACATTCCTAATCCATGCCATGCCAATCATTGAACTTTCCTGAAATATTCATCTTGAAATAGCATTAGTTCAATGAGCTATGTGTTGTTAATCATTACCAAAACCACCCAGGGATAATTGCATTTTCAGCGCCCCTCCGCGCCAGCCACCGCTGCTTCCTCTCCCTGCTGCGCGCCGCCAGCCGCACCCGATCTCGCCGCTTCTCCAGATCGCTAGCTGCCAAACTCCTCCCGCTACTCCAGCCACACGCTCGCCAGCACCCATCACGCTCGCTAGCGCCAGAACCCGCCAACCGATCGCCCAGCTCGCCAGAACCCGATCCCGCCCTCGCTAGCCGCCCCATCGCTCGATCGCCTCGCTCGCCTGCTAGACTCGCATGACCAATGCCCGATCACGCACCCGCTTCGCCTTGCCTGCTCGCTAGCCGCCCGCTCCGCTCGCTCGCACCGCGTCGCCTAAGCTGTTTACTGCTGTCGTCATGTCATCGTCCATCACCTCCTTCGTGTCTACCAACTCCAACCCGTTCGCCGATGCCAACCCTTCCAACGTCAATGACATCCGCAACCTCAACATCTTCCAGCGGGTGCCGGTTCGCCTCTCCCAGGCGGACTCCTCCTACTACACGTGGAAGACGTATTTTTCCCTCGTGTTCCGGGAGTATCACCTCATCGACCACGTGGACGACACCGTCGACTCTAGCCTTGTCCCCGAGTTCCACGAATGGTCCATTATACGTCTCCAACGTATCTATAATTTATGAAGTATTCATGACATGTTTACAATAGTTTCATATGATTTTGGTATGATTTGATTAGAACTAACCCAAACTGATGATGTTTTCAGCAGAACTATCGTGGTGTTGTTTTTGTGCAGAAATAAAAGTTCTCGGAATGCGCTGAAAATCAACGGAGATTTTTTTGGAAAATATAAAAAATACTGGAACAAAAATCTACCAGAGGGGAGTCCTGAGGGGCCCATGAGGGTGGAGGGTGCCCCCACTCCCCTGGGGCGCGCCCCTGTGCCTCGTGGACTCCCCATGGGCCCCCCTGACTTGTCCTCGACGCCAACCTCTCCTATAAATGCACAAACCTCCAAAAATAACCTAGATCAGAAGTTTCGCCCGTAAGCCTCTGTAGCCACGAGAAATCAATCTAGGCCCTCTCTAGAACCCTACCGGAGGGGGCCATCATCACCGGAGGCCATGGAGGAGGATCCCGGAGGGGCCATCATCGCCGCGGTGATCGTCTTCATCATCATCAACATCATCATCACCATCCTCATCTCTTTTATGCGGTCCACTCTCCCGCACCCCGCTGTAATCCCTACTAGAACATGGTTCTTTATGCCACATATTATGATCCAATGATGTGTTGCCATCCTATGATGTTTTGACTAGATATCCTTTGTCTTTGGGTTGATTGATGATCTAGATTGGTATGAGTTGTATGTTTTATTTTGGTGCTGTCCTATTGTGCCCTCCCTGTCGCGCAAGCGTGAGGGATTCCCGCTGTAGGGTATTGCAATACGTTCATGATTCGCTTATAGTGGGTTGCTTGAGTGACAGAAGCATAAACCTGAGTAAGGGGGTTGCTGCGTATGGGATAAAGGGGACTTGATATGTTAATGCTACGATTGGGTTTTACCTTAATGATCTTTAGTAGTTGCAGATGCTTGCTAGAGTTCCAATCATAAGTGCATATGATCCAAGAAGAGAAAGTATGTTATCTTATGCCTCTCCCTCATATGAAATTGCAATAGTGATTACTGGTCTTGTTAACAATTGCCTAGGATAATTCCGCACACCAACCCATCATTATTCCACACTCGCTATTTATAATATTTAGTAATATATTATAACTCTATGATAACAGCACCTACTTTTATATTTTAGCTCTCCGATTTCATGCAAAGTTATCCTCTTCATACCCACAACGTAGTTTTCTTTCTTGTTTCTAGTTGGAAGCAAATGTTCGGTGTACGTAGAGTCGTATCAGTGGTAGATAGGACCTGAGAGAATATTGATCTTGCCTTTAGCTCCTTGTGGGTTCAACACTCAATACTTATCACTTCCACCTTTGGGAATTTCTACGATGATCCCTGCACTTGGGGACTATCAAGCTCTTTTCTGTCATTGTTGCTTGGGAGCAATAGCGTGGGGTTGATATTTTTGTGTATGCTTGTTTGTTTTCTTCATTAAGTAGAATTTGTTTTCCCTTTTGTTTTTGTTTAGTTGTGGGTGAAACATACAAAAAATAAAAAAAATGAAAATACAAAAAGTGCACTTGCCTCATATGCCTAAAAAGTTTTTTTAAGGATAAGTGATTGGAAAGTTATGCATCGAAGAAGTGAGGGTCGACCTTGAGCACTTGTGTTCATGCTCATGGAGACAATGTAAAAAAATTCATGGAAGTTTCTATGAAAATAATTATCCCCTTGTATATATCAATTGTATTATAAAAATAATGTGCCAAGCTTTGGTTTTAGGATGATTAGATTGCTTGTTTACTTTGTGAGTACAAAAACAGAAACTTTGGCTATAACGCGTGAATTTCCATTTTTTACGGGAAAGTCAAATGGGTCTGAAAACTTTTTTCAAATTACTTCTGTACAAATTGTTTAAATTGTCATATGTTTTTAGAATTTTTTGGAGTTACAGAAGTTTACTAAATTTCCAGATTACTACAGACTTTTTGAAAGATTCTATTTTCTATGTGTTGTTTGCTTATTTTGATGAATCTATGGGTAGTATCAGGGGTATGAACCATGGTGTAGTTGGAATACAGTAGATATAGTGCTAATATGAAATTAGGATGAGTTTGCAACAGTACCTAAAGGTAGTAATTTGCTTTATTATACTAACGGATCTCACAACGTTTTTGTTAAGTTTTGTGTGGATGAAGTGTTCGAAGAACGAGGATGTTACCAATGTGAGAAGAATAAAGAGAGGCAAGAGTTCAAGCTTGGGGATGCCCAATGCACCCCAAGTAAATGTTTCAAGGATACTCAAGCATCTAAGCTTGGGGATGCCCCGGTTGGCATCCCATCTTTCTTCTTCAACAATTATCGGTATACCTTGGTTTTTGTTTTGTTCACATGATTTGTGTCCTTTGTGTTTTTCTTTTTCTTTAAGAACCATGCTAGTATGAGATATCTCTTCATTGATTTATAGAATGATTCATGTGCTTCACCTATATCTTTTGAGTATGACCTTATAGAATGCTCTTTGTGCTTCATTTATATCTTTTGAGTATGGTTTTATAGAATGCCTCGTGTGCTTCACTTATATATTTTGAGCTTGGATATTGGCTATTCTATATGAATTGTAGAATGCTCCATGAACTTCACTTATATCTTTTGGAGTATGAATAATACTATCATTGAAAGTGGATTTGGAAGAGTGTCAACTTTAGTTAGTAATGATTCCACTATTCCGGAAGAGGTTCCAATTGATTATGAGAACAAAAGTTGCTATCTATGATTGTTATTGTGATGACCTGTATGCTATAAATAATATGTTAACCATGAAACTTGTCATCATGCTTTTAATTTTCAATTGGATTATGCCTCACATGACAATTATTTTGTTGAGTTTGCTCCCACTATTCCGAATGAGAAGAATTTTGCTTATGTGGAGAATAGTAAAATTTCTATGCTTGTAAACCATGAAAAGAATGCTTTATGTGAGGGTTATATTGTTGAATTCATTCATGATTCTACTGAAAATTATTATGAGGGAGGAATATATGCTTCTAGGAGTTTCAATAATATCAAGTTTCCTCTCTATGTGCTTAAAGTTTTGAAGTTAATACTTGTTTTGCCTTCCTATGCTAGTTGATCCTTGTTCCCATAAGTTGTGTGCTCACAAAATTCCTAGGCATAGGAAGTGGGTTAGGTTTAAATGTGCTAGTCATATTCTTAATTATGCTCTCTTTATGTTTCAATTCTTATCTTTTATGTGAGCATCATTGAAATCATCATGCCTAGCTAAAAGGCATTAAAGAAAAGTGCTTGTTGGGAGACAACCCAATATTTACCCTTAATGTTTTTGTGTGTTCACATGATTAAGCTATCGTAGTAATCATGTTTTATAGCTTTTGTTTCAATAAAGTGCCAAGTAAGACCTTTGGGAAGACTTGGGTGAAAGTTAATGTGATCTTGCTGTAAAAAACTGAAACTTTGCGCTCACGAGATTAGCGGTCATTTTTACAGAAGAGTGTTTTTTAGTTGATTCTTTTTGCAGAAGATTAATAGAAAAATTTCACGTCCACCAATTTATTTCAGAATTTTTGGAGTAGTAGAAGTATGGTTGTTGTTCAGATCATTACAGACTGTTCTGTTTTTGGCAGATTTCAATGCATAGTTTGCTTGTTTTCTAGTTTCTATGGCTTATATTGCTCAATATAATTTGTAGAAATGATATGGTACAGTAGGAATTGTGTGAGAACAATTATGAATCTTGTATTTGACAGTACCAAAGTGAATGATTTACTCTTTATCATACTAACCCATCTCACAAAGTTCCATTTAGTTTTGTGTGATTGAAGTTTTCAAGTTTTGAGTGAGATATAGAGAATAAGGAGTGGAAAGACCCTAAGCTTGGGGATGCCCAAGGCACCCCAAGGTAATATTCAAGGAAGACTCAAGCGCCTAAACTTGGGGATGCCCCGGAAGGCATCCCCTCTTTCGTCTTCAAAACTATCAGTATACCTTACTCGGAGCTATATTTTTATTCGTCACACGATATGTGTTTTGCTTGGAGCATATTTTAAATTTTACTTTCTATTTGAATAAAATCATTGGATCTGAAATGTTGAATGAAAAAGGATCCTCACATGGCTAGTTAATTATTTGACTACTCAGTGTTCTTCAGTTATATCTTTTTGGAGTAGTTTGTCATTTACTCACGTGCTTCACGTATATCTTATGAGTAAATGGTTGAATGAATTGAATATCACAAATCTAAATTTATATATGTTTCATATGCTTATAACATGGGGAGTAATGACTTCTCACATAATAAGTATAGGTAGTAAACTTATTGAAAGTTAGCAAACACAGAATTGGTGACTTGAGCAATTCATGAAAGAATATTAAAGGAGGAGATAGATATAAATATACTATCTTGGACATCTTTTGTTATTCTGAGCACTCATTAAAATGTGACATGCTAAAATTTTGATGTTGGACAAGGAAGACAACTTAATGGGTTATGTTTGCCTATGTCCGAAACGTTGTATTGTCTTGGATCATCCAACATGTTGAACTTGACTTTCCCTCTCATGCTAGCCAAACTCTTTGCACCAAGTAGAGATACTACTTGTGCTTCCAAACATCCCTTAAACCATTTTTGCCATGAGAGTCCATCATACCTACCTATGGATTGAGTAAGATCCTTCAAGTAAGTTGTCATCGTGCATGCAATAAAAATTGCTCCTTAAATATGTATGATCTATTAGTGCAAAGAAAATAAGCTTTGTACAAACTTGTGATAGGGAAGAAATAAAAGCGACGAACGGCATAATAAAGGTCTTTATCACAAGCGGCAATATAAAGTGACGTTCTTTTGCATTACGATTTTGTGCATCCAACCATAAAAGCGCATGACAACCTCTGCTCCCCTCTGCGAAGGGCCCATCTTTTACTTTTATCTTTGACCCTTATACAAGAGTCATGGTGATCATCACCTTTCCTCTTTACACTTTTTCCTTTGGCAAGCACTTTGTGTTGGAGCGATCCGGATATATATACCCACTTGGATGTTGGTTTTTATAAATTATTATTGTTGACATTACCCTTGAGGTAAAAGGTTGGGAGGCGACTATAAGCCCCTATCTTTCTCTGTGTCCGATTAAAACTTTGAACCCATAAATATCACATGAGTGTTAGCAATTGTGAAATATTAAATGATAGTTGATTATGTGGAGTTTGCTGAATCAAAGCTCTTACATAGACCCTTCCCGAAAATAAGATGAATTGCAACTGTTTGATGACTAAGAGCATGGTTTGTTAGTTTTCAAGAAAATTTATGATCTATACTTTAACATGTGAATAGCTTGTTACTTGATCATGAGAAGTTTTATGAGTTGAGCTACTGTTATGATATATAATGATGCTAGAAAAAGTGATTGAAACTATCATTGATCAAACTTAATCACTTGCTAGCATTCACACTTCATAAATTATTTCCTTTATCATTTACCTACTCTAGGACGAGCAGGAATTAAGCTTGGGGATGTTGATATGTCTCCAACGTATCTATAATTTATGAAGTATTCATGCCATGTTTACAATAGTTTTATATGATCTTGGTATTATTTGATTAAAACTAACCGAACTGACGCTGTTTTCAGCAGAACTACTGTGGTGTTGTTTTTGTGCGGAAATAAAAGTTCTCGGAATGCGCTGAAAATCAACGGAGATTTTTTTTGGAAAATATAAAAAATACTGGAACAAAAATCAACTGGAGGGGAGTCCCGAGGGGCCCACAAGGGTGGAGGGCTCCCCCACCCCCTGGGGCGCACCCCTGTGCCTCGTGGACTCCTCGTGGGCCCCCCTAACTTGTCCTTGATGCCAACCTCTCCTATAAATGCCCAAACCTCCAGAAATAACCTAGATCGGAAGTTCCACCGCTGCAAGCCTCTGTAGCCATGAGAAATCAATCTAGGCCCTCTCTGGCACCCTGCCGGAGGGGGCCATCATGACCGGAGGCCATGGAGGAGGATCCCGGAGGGGCCATCATCGCCGCGGTGATCGTCTTCATCAACATCACCATCATCATCACCATCCTCATCTCTTTTACGTGGTCCACTTGAAGGAAATATGCCCTAGAGGCAATAATAAATTTATTATTTATTTCCTTATTTCATGATAAATGTTTATTATTCGTGCTAGAATTGTATTAATCGGAAACTTAGTACATGTGTGAATACATAGACAAAACATAGTGTCCCTAGTATGCCTCTACTTGACTAGCTCGTTAATCAAATATGGTTATGTTTCCTAACTATAGACATGTGTTGTCATTTGATGAATAGGATCACATCATTAGGAGAATGATGTGATGGACATGACCCATCCATTAGTTTAGCATTATGATTGTGTCAGTTTCATTGCTACTGCTTTCTTCATGACTTATACAAGTTCCTCAGACTATGAGATTATACAACTCCTGAATACCGGAGGAACACTTTGTGTGCTACCAAACGTCACAACGTAAATGGGTGATTATAAAGGTGCTCTACAGGTGTCCCCGAAGGTGTTTGTTGGGTTGGCATAAATCGAGATTAGGATTTGTCACTCTGTGTTTCGGAGAGGTATCTCTGGGCCCTCTTGGTAGTACTCATCACAATAAGCCTTGCAAGCATTGTAACTAATGAGTTAGTTGCGGGATGAAGTATTACATAACGAGTAAAGAGACTTGCCGGTAACAAGATTGAACTAGGTATGATGATACCGACGATTGAATCTCGAGCAAGTAACATACCGATGACAAAGGGAACAACGTATGTTGTTATGTGGTTAGACCGATAAAGATCTTCGTAGAATATGTAGGAACCAATATGAGCATCCAGGTTCCGCTATTGGTTATTGACCGAAAACATGTCTCGGTCATTTCTACATAGTTCTCGAACCCGTAGGGTCCGCACGCTTAACGTTCGATGACGATTGGTATTATGAGTTTATGAGATATGATGTACCGAAGGTTGTTCGGAGTCCCGGATATGATCACGGACATGAATAGGAGTCTCGAAATGGTCGAGACATAAAGATTGATATATTAGACGACTATATTCGGACACCGGAAGTGTTCCGAAGTTTCGGATAAAACCGAGTGCTGGAGGGTTATCGGAACCCCTGGGGGAACTAATGGGCCTTGATGGGCCTTAGTGGAGAGAGAGAGGGCGGCCAGGGCAGGCCGCGCGCCCCCTCCCCCTTGAGTCCGAATAGGACAAGGAAGGGGGGGGGGGCGCCCCCCTTTCCTTTCCCCTCTCCCTCTCCTTCCTTCCCCCTCTCTCCCTTTAGGTGGAAACCTACTAGGACCTGGAGTCCTAGTAGGATTCCACTCTTGGGGGCGCACCAAGGAGGGCCGACCGGCCTCCCCTCTCCTCCTTTATATATGGGGGATGGGGGCACCCCATAGACATACATGTTGATCTTTTAGCCGTGTGCGGTGCCCCCTCCACAATTTTACAACTCGGTCATATCGTCGTAGTGCTTAGGCGAAGCTCTGCACCGGTAACTTCATCATCACCGTCACCATGCCGTCGTGCTAACCGAACTCCCCCTCTTCCCTCGGCCTCAGCTGGATCTAGAGTTCGAGGGACATCACCAAGCTGAACGTGTGCAGATCGCGGAGGTGCCATGCGTTCGGTACTTGATCGGTTGGATCGCGAAGATGTTCGACCACATCAACCGCGTTACATAACGCTTCCGCTTTCGGTCTACAAGGGTACATGGACACACTCTCCCCCCATTGCTATGCATCACCTAGATAGATCTTGCGTGTTCATAGGAACTCTTTTGAAATTACCACGTTCCCCAATAGTGGTATCCGAGCCAGGTCTATGCGTAGATGTTATATGCACGCGTAGAACACAAAGAGTTGTGGGCGATAATAGTCATACTACTTACCAACATGTCATACTTTGATTCAGCAATATTGTTGGATGAAGCGGCCCAGACCGACATTACATGACCGTGTTCATGAGACTGGTTCTACCGACGTGCTTCGCACACAAGTGGCTAGTGGGTGTCTGTTTCTCCAACTTTAGTTGAATCAAGTTTGACTACGCCCAGTCCTTGTTGAAGGTTAAAACAACACACTTGATGAAAAATTGCTATGGTTCTGATGCGTAGGTAAGAACGGTTCTTGCTAGAAGCCCGTAGAAGCCACGTAAAACTTGCAACAACAAAGTAGAGGACGTCTAAATTGTTTATGCAGGGCTTGATGTGATGTGATATGGTCAAGATGTGATGATATATAAATTGTTGTATGAGATGATCATGTTTTATAAAAGTTATCGGCAACTAGTAGGAGCCATATGGTTGTGTCTTTATTGTATGAAATGCAATCGCCATGTAACTGCTTTACTTTATCACTAAGCGATAACGATAGTCGTAGAAGCAATAGTTGGCGAGACGACAACGATGCTACGATGGATATCAAGGTGTAGCGCCAGTGACGATGGAGATCATGATGATGCTTCGGTGATGGAGATCATGAGCACAAGATGATGATGGCCATATCATGTCGCATATTTTGATTGCATGTGATGTTTATCTTTTATGCATCTTATTTTTCTTAGTACGGTGGTAGCATTATAAGATGATCCCTTACTAAATTTCAAGGTATAAGTGTTCTCCCTGAGTATGCACCATTGCTACAGTTCTTCGTGCTGAGACACCACGTGGTGATCGGGTGTGATAAGCTCTACGTTCACATATAACGGGTGCAAGCCAGTTTTGCACATGCAAAATACTCGGGTTAAACTTGACGAGCCTAGCATATGCAGATATGGCCTCGGAACACTAGAGACCGAAAAGTCGAGTGTGAATCATATAGTAGATATGATTGTCGGTGTCAAAACCGGCGGATCTTGGGTAGGGGGTCCCGAACTGTGCATCTAAGGCTAATGGTAACAGGAGGCGGGGGACACAATGTTTACCTAGGTTCGGGCCCTCTCGCTGGAGGTAATACCCTACTTCCTGCTTGATTGATCTTGATGATACAAGTATTACAAGAGTTGATCTACCACGAGATCGTAGAGGCTAAACCCTAGAAGCTAGCCTGTGATTATGATTGTTCTTGTCCTACGGACTAAACCCTCCGGTTTATATAGACACCGGAGGAGGCTAGGGTTACACAGAGTCGGTTACAGAGAAGGAGATCTACATAACTGAATTGCCAAGCTTGCCTTCCACGCAAAGGAGAGTCCTACCCGGACACGGGACAAAGTCTTCAATCTTGTATCTTCATAGTCCAATAGTCCAGCCAAAGTATATAGTCCGTCTTTCCGAGGACCCCCTAATCGAGGACTCCCTCAGTAGCCCCTGAACCAGGCTTCAATGACGATGAGTCCGGCGCGCTGTCTTCGACATTGCAAGGCGGGTTCTTCTCCAAAATCCCTGAGTACCTGTTGTAACGAGCAGTGTCCGGCTTCCCATTAATGCTGCACCCCTCGGCTTCTATATCCTAATAATGACCATCTCCACGTGTCGAGCGAATGCGAGAAGTCGGGGCATTTTTACATTTGCCACCCTGACCATGTAACTAAATCGTCTATTTAAAGAGACGGGGATCCTCAGATCCAAATCACACCATCCTCTCCCAACGAGTATCCATCAGAGCGTGCCCAGAAAAAAAACATCCCATCATGGCCGGCCATCGCAGCTCCTCCTCTCGCTCCAGTAGCACTAAGCCAGGTGATTGGGAGAAGTGTTCCGTCCACCACAGCCGATTGGTAGAGTTGCAGACCCAGGGGTATCTCCCGCCTGCGTATATCACTACAAAAAAAGACACATCCGTGACATTTTGGGCCGAACGAATTTTTTTTCTGTCATACATATGACACTTCTATGACGATAATTGTGACAAAACCCGGTACATCATAGATGTGGTGGGCTCCTACTTCTATGACAAAAAATCATGACAGAAAATGGGCTTTTCGTCCTGGGCGGGCCGGAGACGCAGCTGCATGACATTCTTTGGGCCATCCATGATGAAAAAACCATGGTAGAAGCGAGGGGGAGGGAAATTTCGGGGAGTTTCCGGTTACGGTGGGAGGTCGGGGGCCGAGCGATGCATGTTTGTCTCGTACACATACGCGCGTGTGTGCGAGGCATTGGCTCTAACTGAACCCGAGCGAGGCGTTGGGCTCTAACTGAACCCGAGCGATTGCACAGCAGGCTACGCGTTACTGAACCCGAGCGATCAATCGATGGCTGTTAACTAAACCCGATCGAGCGATTCCTTCGCTACTGCTGCTAAC
>NC_041393.1:459551980-459561342 GCF_002162155.2 Triticum dicoccoides
AGGACCCTGTGGTGTGGAGGGCTGGATGAACAGTAGACGGTGGAGGGGTGGTTGAACAGGACCCCATGGTGTGGAGGGCTGGATGAACAGTAGACGGTGGACGGGTGCCCATGGAGGGGTGGTTGAACAGTAGCCGGTGGAGTAGCGCACGGTGGAGGCTGGATGAACAGGAGCCCGTGGAGGCTGGAGGAGGTCGACGGTGGAGATGAACAGTATCCCGTGGAGTCCTGTTTTGTGGTACGCCACACCCCTCCCGATGAACAGGACCCCCGTTTCGACCGTAGCGCTCCAACACAAGTCCGTTTCATCCGTTATGCGGTACGCCACACCCCTCCCGATCAACAGGACCCCCGTTTCGACCGTAGGAGGTCCGCTTCCTCCGTTTTGCAGTATGCCACACCCCTCCAGATCAACAGGACCCCTGTTCCGAACGTAGGAGGTCCGTTTCCTCCGTTGTGCGGTACGCCATGCCTCGTTTCCATCGCCTGTTCCGTCCAAGCCCTCCCGATGAACACGACCACGCATTCCGTTCCGACCCAGCCGGTTGGCTCCCACGCGTTCCGTTGCCTCCCGATGAACATGATGCATTCCGTTGCCTCCCCATAAACATGACACATTGTGTTGCCTCCCCATGAACACGACGACGACGCTGTTTCTCTGTTTCGACCCAACCATGTACACGAGCCCTGGCCGTACGTATGCGCGAGTAGGCGTTCGAGACCCCGCCCGTATGTACACATACGTGGCCGTGTTTTCTTTCTTGCACCCTGGCCGCTGTGCGTACGTGTACATGCTACGTACACGCCTCTACTATGACACGTGCGCGCCTCTACATCCACAATATATATGTATGTACACGTTCGCAACCAGAATGACAACGCTACTTACGCTTTGACCAGGTGGGTCCCGACTGTCAGGCACTCCCTTGCGTGTGAAGATGTAGCTGGTGGGTCCCAGTAGTCAGGGGGGCGAATCGTTTTTTTTGCCCGGACGCACTTCCTTGTGTGCGAAGATGTAGCCAGTGGATTCCAGCAGTCAGGGGGGCGAATCGTTTTTTTTGCCCGGACGCACTTCCTTGCATGCGAACGTGTAGCTGGTGGGTCCCAGCAGTCAGGGGGGCGAATAGTATTTTTTTGCCCGTACGCACTTCCTTGCGTGCGAAGATGAAGCTGGTGGGTCCCAGCAATCAGGGGGAAACTATTTTTCCGCGAAATACAGTGGCCCGTCCGGTGGGTCCCAGCTGTCAGGTGGAGGAATCATTATTTTCCGCGTAATAAGGAGGCACTTCCTTGCTGCAGCCGTGGACCTAGCTGTCAGCCTCTCCACGTACAGTCCACGTCCGATGGAAGTCGTTCCTTGACCATGTTGACCAGGCCGCGCTGAGAGCACCATGACGGTGGACGACGGCGAGGCCTAGGAAGGGGACGATGTGGAGCCGGGGAAGACGCGACAGTGGAAGCCCGCGCGGAGAGGAGTACGAGGGTTCACTGGTTCGGCTGCGATGTGAGGCTGCCGTCGCCGCAGGGCCTGGCCAGCGGTGGGAATAGTAGGGGGTGGTGAGGCCTCTGCGGCAGCACAGCCGGCCACGGGAGGCAGGAGCATGCGGCACAACCGGTGCTGCTTTGGGCAGCTGGAGCAAGAAGACCAGAGGTTGAAGAAGCACTACAGCCATTGGATGGACATCGTACGGTCACTGGAGCTAGAATCGTTCATATTGACTAAGTTGACAAAGCCCTCCGTCCCCGTCAACTTAGTTGGCCCACAAGTCATCCTCCCACTATGGTGGGTCCCAGCTAGCAGGGGGTATTCATTTTTTTGTGCATAATAAGGAGGCACTTCCTTGCGTGCGAAGATATAGCTGGTGGGTCCGACATGTCAGCGGGGGGAACGTTTTTTTCGCGAAATACAGAGGCCCTTCCGGTGGGTCCCACCTGTCAGGTGGAGGAATCATTATTTTGCGCGTACAGTCCACGTCCGATGGATGTCGTTCGTTGACCACGTTGACCAGGCCGCACCGAGAGCACCATGGTGGTGGACGACGGTGAGGCCTAGGAAGGGAACGACACGGAGCCGGGGAAGACTCGGCAATGGTTGCCCATGCAGTGGGGAGTACGAGGGTTTACTGGTCCGGCTGCCGTCGCTGGAAAATAATAGGAGGAGTGGGTGAGTAGAGGAATGGCCTGGCCAGCAATGAAGTAGGGTGGGGCGGTACGGCCTGTGTGGCAGCACAACCGCCCACGGGAGGCGGGAGGAGGCAGTCCCACCGGAGCTGGTTTGGGCAGCTAGAGCAAGAAGATCAGATATTGAAGAAGCAGCACGGTTGTTGGATTAACATCCAACGGTCACTGCTGCTAGAATCGATTGTGGACTAAGTTGACAAAGCCAAAGTACACGTCAACTTAGTAGACCCACAAGTCAGCATCCAAATCTGTCCCAAACAGCATACAACCCGAAATTTCTAGCCAGATTCAAATTAATTTTAAATCTAAATATACCTTAATTTAAATTCAATGAAATTTTACCCGCACAAAAACAATGAAATTTAAAATATCAAAATCCGAAAGAAAACAATATTTTGGAACTAATTGACTGTTTGATGTATTTTTTTCATTTTACAGCCCATTTATTATTACTTATAACCCATTTCTTATTACTTATAGCCCATTTTCTGGGCAAAATGCATCCCTCCTCGTCTTGAAAGATTTCCGGCCCAGCATGGCGTAGAAAAGCAAGTAGGCCTATGTTGGTTATTCTGCAAAAAAAAGCTGGCTAGCCATTTTTCAGAAAGAAAAAAAAAACAAATCGGGCTGGTCATGTGCTAAACATATGAATTAAAGCCTGGGCTAGACGGGCCAGGGGTGCCGCACAACCCAGTTGATACCCTTCTCCGTCCTGAAAAAACAAAATTACTGCAAGCGCTGCTGTGTCCCTACTGTCATCCTCACCATGTACAGTCATCTCCTTATTCCTCTCGGTTGTTGACCATGTTGACAACACCGGAGGGTGGCGCCACGACGAGCGAAACAAGGTGGAGGACGATGGTGAGACCTCGGACGGGAACGAACAGGAGCCGGGGAAGATCACAGCCATCCATGGGAGGCGGGAGCAGGCGGTCCCGACGGCGCTGGTTTGGCTTTGGCAGCTCGAGGAAGAAGAGACTGAAGAAACACGACAGACATTGAATGTCAATCCAATGGTCAAGGTTGGCACAATCGTTTGTTGACTAAGCGGACACCAAGTAGCATACTTTTTTATATATAGGAAGAAAACAGCGAGGAAAATGCGTTCGTCTGCAGTCCTCCTCACAGGGAATGTTCGCCACATAAGTGACTAGCACCCTTGGTTTTCAACCGAGAGGTCTTGGGTTCGAGTCCCAGGAACTCTCAATTTTGTCCTCCTTCCTTCCTTGCAAAAAAAGGGAAAGAAAATCTAATACTTGGGAAGACGTACAAAACGAGCTAGTGTACCAGTAAAGAGACGTTGCCGAGTTTTAGAAAAAAGAAAGACCTGCTCCTATAGCTGGTTCGAATCCAAACCTAGACTATGACTATATATGGTGCTATGCTACTCTGCAAGTAATGAACCTGACATATCCAACGTTCGCTTCTCCTCTTCTCTACTTACTCTGCCTAGCATCAGAAGCTCTGGCCGCAGCAACCGTGTCCGCTGGCTGCTCGTCCACCCGCTCTTCAGCAGGAAACAACCAGATATGCGCCAAGTCTCCACCCGTACCATCGCCTATGGGTCTCATCACACCCCCGTCGGCACGCGCACCGCAGCCGATTGCTCACCGCAACCCGCTGCCGTTGGTGTGGTGCCACTGTTGCAAATCACGCAGAGTCATCCGTCGCGTCTCAACCACAATCCACAACCCTGGCCGAGTCTTCTACAAATGCCCGAATCATGGGCTAATAATATGTTTAAGTGTTGTTCTGCTGCTTTCAGTTGCTGATTTTTTAATAGTTTGGTTGATGATCTTCCAATTTGATTCGTGCAGAAAAGGGAAGATTCGTGTGATTTGTATTTCTAGGAAGTTGCTGATGTGGGGGAATGCAACTAGGATGATTATTTGGTTAGCCGAGGAATCCCAATACCAGCAGGTTGGGGTGTTGGACAAGTAACTGGAGGAACGACAAAAGAGGAAGATGAAGAGCAGAAGGTTAAAGATGCAGTTCCTCTGATCATGGCCAAGCAACAGCCGCTGAACGACCTTGACAACAATGAGGAGATGAAAGAGCTTGTGAAGATAATGGGCAAAATTGATGTGCTCTGTAGGATGATTGTCTCTTTATTTGCAGTGTATGTAGCACTCGTGATGTATTCAATGGCTACGACATGAGCACTTTGCTAAAACTAGTAATGAATGAAACCTGTGTAGCAGGCTGGGCGTAGTGTTGTGAACATCTAATGATTTCTATTAACGGAAATTAGGGGGTATCCCCTTTTGCTCATATAAATAAATAAATAGCAGAGGCCCTGTCGGGTCAACTTTGTTCTCATTCGAAGATGTCGAGCAAATTGCAGTCCAACAGCAAACTATGTCATCAAATTCAAGTTTCACAGCCAAATATGAGTACAACTAAACAACAATGTCATCATGTTTTATTTGTCATACAATCACCAAACACAAATCAGCATACATAACAAGTGATGTTCTCACAGCAAAATACTAAACAACATGTTCATCAGGTTTCAGTTGTCATAGCAAACACAATTTCACATAGTAGATAAAAAAATGTCTTTTGACAGGCAAATACGACAAAAGCAATGTAATCATCATCCATAACAGCAGCGTTAACATCTTCGCCATCTGTATCAGTCTGAATCATAATTCCCCATGGTGTCATCTTCTTCTTCGTCCTCAACGTCCTTGAATGTTGGCTTCTTCTTGATCAACTCTTGTATGTCCACAGCACGACAGGCAATCTTTTCGCCGGCGTCATTGACGTGATGGTTCTCAAAGATATTAGGAACATTTGTGTTATCTTGTACATCAGGAGCAGTGTAAGCATCATCTTGTTATGCAACTTCATTAAACGAATTCCTCTGCTCAAACCTTTGCAATACTCTCCAGTCATCGCTACGTGTAAATGTGTCTTCCAAGAAAAATATCTGTGTTGCTTGATTTGCCAAAATAAAAGGCTCATTGGTCTGGTACGCCACCTTGACATTGATGGATTTGAAATAATCATCAGCTCTGGGTTTTGCGATCCTGGAAAATAGGTTATACCAACGACAACACAACAGAACCACACACCGATGATCCTCGAAACTGGAGATATACTGCAACTGAACAATGTCTGTTATGTTAGCATACATTTCAGTTGTCTCTTTGTCATACGTATCCATGCTCATGATGGCACTGTTTTGTGTCTTCCTGCCTTCATCTCGTGCAAGGGTGTTGTAGCGCACATCTCCAACAACGCAAGATTCATAATGTCTTACCCGAGTATCAGGACCCATTGCTAGTGAGTAAAGGGCATCATCAACTGCCTGCCCATCCTCCCGCATCTTCTTAACCTATGGTTAGAAAATAGGCAAGCTGGTCATCTTATGTACTCAATATATTAAAAAAACTGACATTGCACTTCAAAATCTTGCATGGTTCTTGAACCATTTCACAAATCTTGCCATAACCAGTTTGTCAATGTTTCTTGAATTTTGCGGCAGTAACTCCTCTTTGTAGATGCTGCACAACATAGTGATCGCGTCAAACATCTAAATATATAAGAATGTGATGCAAGTTTAGTAGATTACGATGTATAAGCTGCAGTACTGCACTTACTTGATATAAGGTAGTATCTCAGGACAGTTATTCAACACATACCAAACCATTTTGTCCAAATCTTTAGGTTTGTCCTCTTGTCGACTCTTCCCTGTAACTCGAACAGAATAATCAAAAACATTGAGCCCGGGATTGTCTTGACCCACCTCTTTGCTAAGCTGATCAGCTATTTCAATGTATTTTGAGCAGAATGTCAACGCTTTTGTAGCAATGTAGGCCTCTGCAATGGAACCCTCGGGTCTAGCTCTGTTCCTAACATAGCCCTTGAAAGTGCCTAGCCGCCTTTCAATAGGGTACATCCAGCCATACTGTACTGGACCTCTAAGTTGTGCCTCATCAGGTAGATGAACAGCCAAATGCACCATCACATCAAAGAAGGCTGGAGGATATATCTTCTCAAGGTCGCATAGGATAGTTGGTATCTTGTCTCTAAGACACTCCAAAGCATCTATCCTGATATTTCTACTCAGAGTTCCCTGAAGAATTGTCCCAACTCTGCAACTGCTCTGTATAAGTCAGGGCGGCCCAATCCTCTAAGGATAACAGGTAAAACCCTTTGAAGTAGGACATGGCAGTCATGAGTTTTCAACCCTTGTACCTTGTTTCCATCTGCACTCACTCTCCTTTCAGGATTGGAAGCAAATCCATGTGGGAATCTCACACGTGACAGGACCTCGCAGAACTCTTTTCTTTTTACCTTGTCCAAGACGTACACAACTGGTGCCATATCCCGTGGTTTACCTTCATCTTGCACCTGCAAATCCTTTCTGATACCCAGGTGTGTCAAATCAATCCTAGATTTTAAGGTATCTTTCGTCTTGCCTTCAATATTAAGAATTGTGCCGATAATGCTGTCACATATATTTTTCTCGATGTGCATCACATCAAGATTATGCAGCATATCCAAATCTTTCCAATACTCCAAGTCCCACAAAGTGGACCTGCGGGTAAACAATAATCTCTCTTCTACCCTGCCATGCTTCCTTTTCCCGCTACCATTACCAGGATGGTTTCCTGTTGTAATATGCCTGACCTTCTCTAATTCCACTTGCAACTCATCGGTGGTGAGCCTCTTTGGTGCATCACGGTTTTCATGCTTTGCATTGAACACATGTCTTCGGTATTTTCTAGGATGCGGCTTGTCCTTGGCAAGGAAACGATGGTGTCCAATGTAACAGATCTTGCTAAGTATTGCGTATGACAGCGGATTCCTGTCATAGCGAACACATGCATTGTAACCATGTGTCCTTCGCCCTGACATAGTGCCCAAAGCCGGATAATCATGGATGCACCAAATTATAACAGCACACAGAACGAAATCAGCTGGTGGGCTGCTATATAGGTCTCGAGTGAGAACACCCTTCCATAGCTATTGAAGTTCCGCCACAAGAGGCTCCATGAATAAATCAAAATCTTTTCCAGGACTTTTTGGACCTGGGATGAGCAAGGCCATCATGTAGTTTGATTCTTTGGTGCAGACATTTGGAGGCATGTTTAAGGGGTAAAAAGCACTGGCCAGATGCTATATGTGGTGCTCTGTTGGCCAAATGGGTTAAGTCCATCTGAAGCTAAGCCAAGTCTAATGTTTCTCGGGTCAGCAGCAAACTCTTTGTGTTTATCATTGAAGCTTTTCCACTCACTACCATAAGATGGATGGCTCATTACATTCTGATCTCTGTACTCCTGGTTCCTAGAATGCCACAATACATCCTCTCTTGTTTCAGCATCATGAAACAACCTCTGCAATCTTGGTGTAATTGGAAAATGTCTCAGAACATTATGAGGAATCCTCTTCACAGCATCGCCATCTTTCCATCTTGATGATTCGCATTTCGGGCATTCACTTAAGTTGGCATAATCCTTCTGGAACAGAACACAATTATTCTTACAAACATGGATCATATCATATCCAATTCCAAATGCACGAAGGAAATTCTTCATTTTACTGTAGGTGTGTGGCAGCTCAGACGCATCTGGGAAAGATTTGCGGAAAGCAGCCAACATCGCATCGAATGATTTGTTGGTCATCCGCTCAGATGTCTTCACCTGAAGAAAGGTGACCATAGCTGGGAATACTGACAGCTTATTACCTGGGGTGATAGCAATGTTGCATTGTTCCAACATGCGGGCCCACCATTTTTCTTCTGCAGGTGAAAGTTCAAGGAATGCACGAGCATTTCGTAGCATTGTTTCAATGTTGATCAAACTCACTGGCTCCGCCACCACCACCTCCTCCTCCTCTTCCACCTGAGCATCAGGCAAATCAAGATGGTGATCTGCTGCTTCCACGTAGTCAATAACATTGACGTTCACAGCTTCACCATGATGAACCCACCTAGTATATGTGACCGACATCCCATACAAGTGTAGATGATTTTGCATAGTTGACTGGGGTCTTGTAACTGAATTCATACAACTGCTACACGGGCAGAGCACATCTGATTTCGGACCATCGTACTCAGCTCTGATAAAGTTCATGAAGTTTTCAACCCCCTCGACATATGCAGCGGAGAATCTTTGAGCAGAAGTTATCCAAGTCCTGTCCATCTATTAGACATACTCCCTCCGTTTCTTTTTAGTCTGCATATGAGATTTGGTCAAAGTCAAGCTTTGCATAGTTTGACTAACTTTATATTAAAAAATATCAACATTCACAACATGAAATCAACATTTTTAGATGCACCATGAAATGTATTTTCATATTATATAGTTTAAGTATTGTAGATGGTCATATTTTTTAATATAAATTTGGTCAAACTTTGGGTAGTTTGACTTTGACCAAAACTTATACGCGGAGTAAAAAGGAACGGAGGGAGTAAAAATTAGTTCTTCTACTAGATATTACAGGAAAACCATATATGCTTTTTTATGAAGTCCAGAAAAAAATACCTAGGTCGATGTCTAAAGCTATGGCAAGATATTTGGACGAGCAGATCTAAGTAACAAAATATGTGTAAAGCTAATTCAGCAAACAGATTTGAGTGCTAAATTATGGCAGGCTGTTTCAGCAGTCAATGAGGCCGAGCACACAGCCATCAAACTATCGAAGGCCATCACAGCAACAAAGATCGAGTATAAAATGGTGTAGAGTTATTTCACCTAACAGATTGGCTACTAGACCATGGCAATATACGTCACAATAAATATATGGCAGGATATTTTAGCAACTAATCGGCCTTGGCATGCCATCTCAGCTAAGAAGATTGCATGCAGAACAGGGCAAGGAAGCTTCTTAAGCAGAGCATATTGACAGTAAACTACTTCGGCAAACAGTGAGATTAACAACGTCTATCAGCTAACATTCAGTACTACACCGACATGAATGGGGCCTCAATCTAGAATGCGCGTACCATGGGAGAAGCTGACCGCCGTGCGTCTCCACACGAACGTTGCCAGCGGTGGCGGCGCTGACCGCCGTGCGCCTCCACAAGAATGTATCTAGAGGTGGCTACGCGGCTAGAGGACGGCAGTCTACGAGAGCGTACTGTGGGAGCGAGAGGATCGCCGTGCGTCCCCTCAATGAACCATGGCACCAACGTATCGGCGCGGCGGGGAGGGCAGCTTTGGCGGAGCGAAT
>NC_041393.1:459561721-459577056 GCF_002162155.2 Triticum dicoccoides
GGGAATTTGTGTGTGTGTGGGGGGGGGGAGGATTTTTGCGCGATGGGCGGGGGGAGTTTGGCGCATGGTGGGTTCCTGCAAGTGCAGTCCCACGTGTCAGTGAAGAGGCAAGCCGAAGCACGTTCCGTTTGCGTGAGCCGTGTGCAGGACCGAACGTGTGTGGGGTGCAATGCGACCGCGACAGGAGTGCTGTGAGTGTACCGCCTTTTTCCTTTTAAACTAGGTGCTTTGCCCCCTCAAAAAAATTTTTGTTGCTTCGCGCGATCCATCGATACTACTACTATAACAATATAGGCCGTCATCCTGCAATCTAGGCCGTCCGATCTATATCTAACGGATAGGAAGGAAACTATGACAATTTACCCGCACTCCTCTCCACATTTGCAGATAAGGCTTTCCCTCGTTCATCCTTTTCTCCCACAAGACCTTGATCTTCCGTGCAACGCACGGGCATCTTGCTAGTACTCCTACAATATGTATATTATTGTGAAAGTTCATATACAACGACCGAGATTAATGCAAACACGGCAGATTTTCATTACATTTCGAACTTTTATAGGACAGAAAAATAAAAGAAACCCGACCCTAAACCTATTCTACGGCAGCGACCGACGTCCTCCATCTGCGATCTCTATGTACGGGGGCGGGGTTCAAGACCCGTGAAGTGAAGGTGCGGTCTCCGGCGAGGAAGAGTAGAACACGGGATACGGACCAGCCAGTTGGCACACCATGCCCTGCCGCCTCCCATGCTCTACTCATCCTCCGAGGAGTCCCCGACCTCGGCGGTGCCGGACGTTGGACGGCGGCAAGTAAGATGCGTGGCTGACGATGCTCCCGTCGTCGGCCGCCAGCGTGGCCACCGCTTGTGCGGTCGCGTCCGCGTCCGGGTATGCCGCTATTGCATCGCGAGAGGCGACTTGAGAGAGGGTGGCCACCTCGAGCTTCATCCCCGAAGACAAGCTCTCCTACAGAGCGTTCGCACTTGCGGTCATGGTGGATGTGGTGCGAGGTAGGAGGACGATGCGCTATGGTGTGGAGGTTAGCTGGGCGTTTCCGCTTTAAGTAGCGCATTCTGGTGAGGCCAAGCATCCGGGTGCGTCATTAAGTCGCCGGAATTGGTTCCTCGGGCACTGAGCCTCTTAACAACGACATACAAACGGATGACATGAATGCAGGCAGCTGATAATCCCCAAGTGCAGGGAATCATCGTAGCAATTCCCAAAGGTGGAAGTGATAAGTATGGAGTGTCGAACCCACAAGGATCTAAAGGTAAGATCAATATTCTCTCAAGCCCTATCTGCCACTGATAGGACTCTACGTGCACCGAACGTTTGCTTCAAACTAGAAACAAGAAATAAAACTGTGTTGTGGGTATAAAGAAGATAACTTTGCATGATATCGGAGAGCTAAAATATGAAAATAGATGATGTTATCATAAAGTTAGAATATATTACTAAATATTATAAATAGCGAGTGTGGAATAATGGTGGATCGGTGTGCGGAATTGTCCTAGGCAATTGTTAACAAGATCGATAGTCGTCATTGCAATTTCATATGAGGGAGAGGCATAAGCTAACATACTTTCTCTACTTGGATCATATGCACTTATGATTGGAAATCTAGCAAGCGTCCGCAACTACTAAAGATCATTAAGGTAAAACCCAACCATAGCATTAAAGCATCAAGTCCTCTTTATTCCCATACGCAACAACCCCCTTACTCGGGTTTGTGTTTTAGTCACTCACCAACCCACTATAAGCTAATCATGAACGTATTGCAACACCCTACAGTGGAAATCCCTCACGCTTGCATGACACAGAGGGCACCATAGGACATCACCAGAATAAAACATACAACTCGTACCAATCTAGATCATCAATCAACCCAAGGACAAAAGATATCTACTCAAAACATCATAGGATGGCAACACATCATTGGATCATAATATGTGGCATAAAGCACCATGTTCAAGTAGGGATTACAGCGGGGTGCGGGAGGGTGGACCGCGTAAAAGAGATGAGGATGGTGATGATGATGGTGATGTTGATGAAGACGATCACCACGATGATGATTCCCCTCTCGATGGCACTCCAGTGCCACCAAGAGAGAGGAGGAGAGGTTCTCCCCCTTGGGCTTCCTCCTCCATGGCTTCCCCCTCTGGTCCTTGGCCTTCATGGTGATGATGGCCCCTCCGAGATGCTCCTCCATGGCTTCCGATGATGATGGCCCCCTCCGGTTGGGTGCCGGAGAGGTCCTAGATTGATTTCTCGTGGCTACAGAGGCTTGCGGCGGCGGGACTTCCGATCTAGGTTATTTCCCGAAGGTTTCTGTATTTATAGGAATTTTTGGCGTAGGTTTCACATTAGGGGGGTCTCCGGGCTGTCCACGAGATAGGGGGCGTGCCCTAGGGGGGGTGGGTGCGCCCCTACCCTCGTAGGCAGCCCGGGACTCTTCTGGCCCAACTCCGATGCTCCGTGGTTTTCTTTTGGTCCATAAAAAATCACCAAAAATTGGCACGTCAATTGGACTCTGTTTTGTATTCCTTTTCTGTAAAACTCAAAACAAGGAGAAAACAGAAACTGGCACTGGGCTCTAGGTTAATAGGTTAGTCCCCAAAATCATATAAAATGGCATATAAAACATCATAGATGTATAATATAATAGCATGAATACTCCATAAATTATAGATACGTTGGAGACATATCAGCATCCCCAAGCTTAATTCCTGCTCGTCCTCGAGTAGGTAAATGATAAAAGAAATAATTTATGAAGTGTGAATGCTAGCAGGTGAACAAGTTTGATCAATGATAATTTCAATCACCTTTTCTAGCATCAATAAGTGTCATAATAGTAGCTTATCTCATAAAACTTTTCATGATCAAGTAACAATCTATTCACAATGTCAAGTATGGTTCAGAAACTTGATTGAGAACTAACAAACTATAATCTCAGTCATTGAAGCAATTGCAATTTATCATAACATCCGAAAGAGTCAAGAATAGAGCTCTTCAGCAAGTCCACATACTCAACTATCATTTAGTCTTCTACAATTGCTAACACTCACACAGTACTTGTGGTTATGGAGTTTCAACCGGACAGTGAGAAAGATAGGGGCTTATTGTGTTGCCTCCCAACGTCTTCACCTTTAGGTGATGTCAACAATAATAGCCCATGCTAACTTACATCCAATTGGATTATATATCATGATCTTTCAAACATGAGGAGCTTGCCAAAGGATAAAATGAAAAAGGGAAAGGTGAGGATCACCTTGACTCAAGCATAAAGTAAAAACATAAAGTAAAAGATAGGCCCTTCGCAGAGGGAAGCAGAGGTTGTCATGTGTGTTTAGGGTTGGATGCATAAAATCTTAATGCAAAATAACGTCACTTTATATTGCCCCTTGTATGTGGACCTTTATTATGCAGTCCGTTGCTTTTATTGCTTCCACAACAAGATCGTACAAAGCTTATTTTCTCTGCACTAATAAGTGATACATATTTAGACAGCAATTTTTATTGCCTGCAACATGACAACTTAATTGAAGGATCTTACTCAATCCATAGGTAGGTATGGTGGACTGTCATGGCAAAGCTGGGTTTAAGGATATTTGGACGCACAAGTAGTATCTCTACTTGGTGCAAGGAATTCGGCTAGCATGAGGGGGAAAGGCAAGCTCAACATATTTGTAAGGTCAATGATAATATACTTTAACTGAGCTGTGAGAAAACATAAACCATTACGTTGTCTTCCTTGTCCAACGTCAACTCTTTTAGCATGTCATACTTAATGAGTGCTCCCAATCATAAAAGATGTCCAAGATAATATATTTGTATGTGAACCTCTCTTTCCTTATTACTTCCTATTAATTGCAACGATGACCAAAACTATGTTTGTCAACTCTCAAGAACTTTTATGCCTCATACTCTTTATATGTGAAGTCATTACTATCCATGTTATAAGCATATGAAACATATAAACATTCAGATTTATGACATTCAATTCATTCCCCCATTTACTCATAGGATATACATGAAGCACATGAGTAAATGACAAACTACTCCAAAAGATATGAGTGAAGGGCACTGAGTAGTCAAATAATTAACTAGCCATGGGAGGGTTCCTTTTTTATTCAATATTTCAGATCCAATGATTTTATTCAAACAACAAGTAAAATTGAAAATACGCTCCAAGCAAAACACATATCATGTGACGAATAAAAATATAGCTCTGAGTAAGGTATACCGATAGTTTTGAAGACAAAAGAGGGGATGCCTCCCGGGGCATCCCCAAGCTTACACACTTGAGTCTTCCTTGAATATTACCTTGGGGTACCTTGGGCATCCCCAAGTTTAGGGTCTTCCCACTCCTTATTCTCCTCCTATCGATATCTCACCCAAAACTTGAAAACTTCAACCACACAAAACGTAATGAAACTTCGTGAGATAGGTTAGTATGATAAAGAGTAAACCATTCACTTTGGTGCTGTAAAAGAAAAGGTTCATAATTTTTTTCACACAATGCCTACTGTACCATATCATTTCTACAATTTATATTGTGAAATATAAGCCATAGAAACTAGAAAACAAGCAAACTATGCGATGAAAACAGAATCTATCAGAAACAGAGCAGTCTGTAATGATCTGAACAATAACCATACTTCTGCTACTCCAAAAATTATGAAATAA
This sequence comes from Triticum dicoccoides, assembly GCF_002162155.2. NCBI lineage: Eukaryota > Viridiplantae > Streptophyta > Magnoliopsida > Poales > Poaceae > Triticum > Triticum dicoccoides. The sequence continues at coordinate 459,566,407 of NC_041393.1, forward strand.
ATTGGAGGACGTGAGGAATTTGTCTATTAATATTCTGCAAAAATAATCAACTCAAAATCACTCTTATGTAAAAAATGACAGCTAATCTCGTGAGCGCAAAGTTTCTGTTTTTTTACAGCAAGATCACATTAACTCTCACCCAAGTCTTCCCAAAGGTCTTACTTGGCACTTTATTAAAACAAAAGCTATAAAACATGATTACTACAGTAGATTAATCATTTAGACACACAAAATCAGTAAGGGTAAATATTGGGTTGTCTCCCAACAAGCGCTTTTCTTTAATGCCTTTTAGCTAGGCATGATGATTTCAATGATGCTCACATAAAAGATAAGAGTTGAAACATAAAAGAGCATCATGAAGAATATGAATAGCACATTTAAATCTAACATACTTCCTATGCCTAGGGATTTTGCGAGCACACAATTTATAGGAACAACAATCAACTAGCATAGGAAGGCAAAACAAGTTTAACTTCAAAACTTTAAGCACATAGAGAGGAAACTTGATATTATGGCAACTCCTACAAGCATATATTCCTCCCTCATAATAGTTTTCAGTAGCATCATGGATAACAACTTTGTTCTCATAATCAATTGGAACCTCTTCCGAAATAGTGGAATACTAACTAAAGTTGACACTCTTCCAAATCCACTTTCATAAATATCACACTAAGATTCAACACCCTCCAAGATAGTGGGATCACTAATTCCTAAAGTTGACACTCTTCCAAACCCAGTTTAATTTATAGTATAATTCATACTCCAAAAGATATAAGTGAAATTCATGGAGCATTCTACAATTAATATAGACTAACCAATGTCCAAGCTCAAAATATATAAGTGATGCACACGAAGCATTCTATAAAACCACACTCAAACGATTTAAGTGAAGCACAAAGAGCAATTCTATAAGATCATACTTAAAAGATATAAGTGAAGCACATGAATTATTCTATAAATCAATGAAGAGCTATCTCATACTAGCATGATTCTTAAAGAAAAATAAAAACACAAAGGACACAAATCATGTGAACAAAACAAAAACCAAGGTATACCAATATCTGTCGAAGAAGAAAGATGGGATGCCAACCGGGGCATCCCCAAGCTTAGATGCTTGAGTATTCTTTAAAATATTTACTTGGGGTGCCTTGGGCATCCCCAAGCTTGAAATATTGTCTCTCTTTATTCTTCTCACATCGGTAACTCCTCGTTCTTCAAACACTTCATTCACAAAAACTTAGACAAAAACTTTGTGAGATCCGTTAGTGTAATAAAGCAAACTACCACTTTAAGGTACTGTAATTAACTTATTATTTATCTATATTGGTGTTAGACCTACTGTATTCCAACTTCACTATGGTTCATACCCTTACATACTAGCCATAGATGCATCAAAATAAGCAAACAACACACAAAAGACAGAATCTGTCAAGAACAGGACAGTCTGTAGTAATCTGGAAGTTTAGTAAACCTCTGTAACTCCGAATATTATGAAATAAATTTGAAAATTTGCAAAATTTGTACATAAGTAATGTTCAAAAAGTTTCAGACACATTTGACTTTCCAGTAAAAAATGTAAATTCATGCACTACATCCAAAGTTTCTGTTTTTGTTCTGCACATAGTAAGCAAGCAATCTTATCATACTAAAACCAAAGCTTGGCACATTATTTTTATAATACAATGGATATATACAATGGGATAATTATTTACAGAGAAACTTCCATGAAAAATTCTACATTGTTTTCGTGAGCATGAACACAAGTGCTCAAGGTCGACCCTCACTTCTTCAATGCATAACTTTCCAATCACTTCTCTTTTTGAAAAACTTTTTTAGGCATGAGAGGCAAGTAATTTTTTTTGTATTTTCATTCTTTAATTTTTTTTGTATGTTTCACCCGCAACTAAACAGAAACAAAAAGGAAAAACAAAATCTACTTAGTGAAGAAAGCAAACAAGCACACACGAGAATATCAACCCCACGCTATTGCTCCCCGGCAACGGCGCCAGAAAAGAGCTTGATAATCCCCAAGTTCAGGGAATCATTGTAGCAATTCCCAAAGGTGGAAGTGATAAGTATGGAGTGTCGAACCCACAAGGAGCTAAAGGTAAGATCAATATTCTCTCAAGCCCTATCTACCACTGATACGACTCTACGTGCACCGAACGTTTGCTTCCAACTAGAAACAAGAAATAAAACTGTGTTGTGGGTATAAAGAAGATAACTTTGCATGATATCGGAGGGCTAAAATATGAAAATAGGTGCTGTTATCATAAAGTTAGAATATATTACTAAATATTATAAATAGCGAGTGTGGAATAATGGTGGATTGGTGTGCGGAATTGTCCTAGGCAATTGTTAACAAGACAGATAGTCGTCATTGCAATTTCATATGAGGGAGAGGCATAAGCTAACATACTTTCTCTACTTGGATCATATGCACTTATGATTGGAAATCTACCAAGCGTCCGCAACTACTAAAGATCATTAAGGTAAAACCCAACCATAGCATTAAAGCATCAAGTCCTCTTTATTCCCATACGCAACAACCCCCTTACTCGGGTTTGTGTTTTAGTCACTCACCAACCCACTATAAGCTAATCATGAACGTATTGCAACACCCTACAGTGGAAATCCCTCACGCTTGCATGACACAGAGGGCACCATAGGACATCACCAGAATAAAACATACAACTCATACCAATCTAGATCATCAATCAACCCAAGGACAAAAGATATCTACTCAAAACATCATAGGATGGCAACACATCATTGGATCATAATATGTGGCATAAAGCACCATGTTCAAGTAGGGATTACAGTGGGGTGCGGGAGGGTGGACTGCGTAAAAGAGATGAGGATGGTGATATTGATGAATACGATCACCGCGGCAATGATTCCCCTCCCGATGGCACTTCAGTGCCACCAAGAGAGAGGAGGAGAGGTTCTCCCCCTTGGGCTTCCTCCTCCATGGCTTTCCTCCTCTGGTCCTTGGCCTTCATGGCGATGGTGTCCCCTCCAAGATCCTCCTCCATGGCTTCCGGTGATGATGGCCCCCTCCAGCAGGGTGCCGGAGAGGGCCTAGATTTATTTCTCGTGTCTACAGAGGCTTGTGGGGGCGAAACTTCCGATCTAGGTTATTTCCCGAAGGTTTCTGTACTGATAGGAGTTTTTGGCGTAGGGTTCACGTCAGGGGGTCTCCGGGCTGTGCACGAGATAGGGGGGCGCGCCCTAGGGGGGTGGGCACGCCCCACCCTCGTGGGCATCCCGGGACTCTTTTGGCCCAACTCTGATGCTCCGTGGTCTTCTTTTGGTCCATAAAAAATCACACAAAATTAGCACGTCAATTGGACTCTGTTTGGTATTCCTTTTCTGTAAAACTCAAAAACAAGGAGAAAATAGAAACTGGCACTGGGCTCTAGGTTAATAGGTTAGTCCCAAAAATCATATAAAATGGCATATAAATGCATATAAAACATCATAGATGGATAATATAATAGCATGAATACTTCATAAATTATAGATACGTTGGAGACGTATCAGCAGCTGGCGTCGGCTGGGAATGCACTGCGCGAAGGCATGAGGGACGAGGGTTTTGGTGTGCCAGGGTAGTCAGCTGCGGTCGTGGCAACGTTGGAGATGCCCTTTGCTCACATGCGACCCCCGCATGTCATTGAAAAAGCAAGAGGACCCGGCATGGTCTCAGGTCCAGAGGATGCAGTTGGCCGCGCTACACCACTCCGCGGATGCGTCGCGGCGCCCCGTGCATCCTCGACGAGCCGGGTGTTGGGATGTGTTTGGATTGTGGCCAAAGTGCACCTTACCAAAATTTTGGTCATGACCCAAAGATTGGTGTTTGTTTGGATGGTTGCCATTTTTTTGGCATGCCAATGAACTCTAGCCAATTCTAGTTCATTTTTCTTGCCAATGTCGGTCAAATCATGGGCAACCAATACCTCAACCAAAATTTTGGTCATGACCCAAAGATTGGTGTTTGTTTGGATGGTTGCCATTTATTTGGCATGCCAATGAACTCTAGCCAACTCTAGTTCATTTTTCTTGCCAATGTCGGCCAAATCATGGGCAACCAATACCTCAACCAAAATTTTGGCTACCCAATGCTTTGATGGGGCAACCTTGGGCACAAACCAAACATACTGTTGGTCGTGCCACAACACTAACGCCACCCTCGGCACACTGAAACCGACCGTGTCTAGTGACGATATGAGTGTGTCGCTCACCGCGGTCGCCGTTTCCAGAGGCGGTGCTGGAGCTGCGCCCCGTTGTTGGCCCCAATGACCCACATGAACGGTTGTCGATGTCGAGGAGGTCGTGGGCCAGCTCCTCCATTGGACTAGTCTGCGCTACATCGTCTCGAAGGGTGTGCCCCACATGTCGGTTTCCCTGTTTTCCCGGCCATATTCGAGCATCAGTGCTCCGCGTTGCACATTAGGCCTTTCACTATGTAGGCCAAGCGAGACAACTTATTGTTTATTTGAGCCATTCAAGTATAATCATGTGGCGTTTGCTTATTTCTCATTCCTCTCCAACCCTCTTCTCCATCGATCATGTCGCCCTCCAATCGAGTCCATGCTCCCGCATGCCTCATTTGAACATTCCGCCGAGTATCATTCGCATGTACCCACCCTAGTCCTCTATCAATAGATCTCCAGACCCCGGGATGAAATCGAGAGGGAACAAGTGGGGGCACGTGATACCTAAGGCGGATTCAAAATTTTGAACCGGTGATCATAGCATCCGCAAATCATATATAAAGGGTATTCAATGTTCGTTTCATTTTTGAACGTACAATATACTCCCTCCTATCCTTTCTAGTTTACATATAAGTTTTATGTGTAGTCAAAGTATCTCTACTTTGATCAAAAAGGTATCAACATTCAACAATGCCCAATCAATATTGTTAGATTCGTACGTACTCCTAGATTTGTACTCGAGATGGTTTCCAATTTGACTATTGACAAGATTAATAGTACATGAGATGTATAATGTGAAAATTATATCATTGGGAACTCCTTTCACATACGAATTTGACCGTATGCTTTGTGTAAGTTGCATGTCATATATTATTACTCTAACATTTGGTCAAAGTTAGCCTCAAAAAACGCATTAGACCCTGTATGCTTTGTGTAAGTTGCATGTCATATATTATTACTCTAACATTTGTGTAAGTTGCATGTCATATATTATTACTCTAACATTTGGTCAAAGTAGTATAGTGGAAGTGGGTCCTCTGACGTAGGTATCCCTGCCTTACCCTCCCTTTCGGTCAGTTACTGGCGGACCCCATGCTTGCTAGGCCCCGCATGTCAGTTAATCAATGGGTTCGGCCACATCAGGGGATCCTCATCCGTAGTATACTCCCTTTGTTTTTATTTACTCCGCATAAAACGGAGGGAGTGGTGGTATAATAAATGACGCGGGCGGGGGAGGGGGAGGGACGTCGGTTTGCTCTCAACTGCGGTCCCACAAGCGAGCAAAAACGCAAGACAAAGCGCGTTCCATTCGGTGAGAGACGTGGAGGGTACAGCGTGCGGGGCTGCAACGCGAACGCGACAAGAGCGATGTACAGTCAAAACCGATTGACCGGTCATCACTGGAACCACTATTCACACCAGAACCTTCGCTGCTCGGCCTATGCCAGCCACTGCCCTAAAGCCACACCAAATCTCCAGCCCATTCCCCCACCTTTCGATCCCCTAGCCCGCATCAAGCGTCCCCTAGTTCGCCGGAAAGCCATGGTGCGCCGCAAGATCACTTACTACAAGATGCTTACGCCGGAGCGCCGCGCAGAAATCGCGGCGGCGGTCAGTGCCACAGACCTCCGTTCCCAAGCTCGCTTTGTGGCGGGCCAATCCCCGAGTTCTCTAGAGCCAAGCTACAAGGAGGAGGAAGCCGATCCAATGTTCATGGCGGAGGTCGCGGCACAGAAGGCCCCCGATGGGTATGAGATGATGGACGTTGACTTCATGCCGGCATCCGAGTCCCCCATGGTGCAGGCGGACCAGCGGTTCAACATGGTGATACTTAAGGAGGACCGGGAGGCAGAGGCTCAACTCGACAAGGAGCGCGCGCATGCCGCTGCCATCTAGGCTCTCCTGCAGGCGGAACCGGATGTCGTGGATGTGAACCGGGCGGCGGAGGCTCAACTTGAGGCGGAGCGCGCGGATGCCGCTGCCATCGAGGCCCTCCTGCAGGCAGAACCGGACGTCCTGGACTTTAACCGGGCGGAAGAGGCTCGACTCGACGCAGAGCACGCGGATGCCGCTCTCATCAACGCCCTCCTGCAGGCGGAACTGGACGTCCTGGACTTGAACCGGGCGGCGGAGGCTCGACTCGACGCGGAGCGCGCAGATGCCGCTGCCATCGAGGCCCTCCTGCAGGCGGAACCGGTTGTCCTCGACTTGAACCGGGTTGTGCTCTCATCCGTGCAGAGTGCCCGCACGCTCCGCTTGAACAAGTAGCTGGAGGCCGAGGACAACCATGGTGCAGAGACACACGTCGGCAGCGATGGCTGGTTCGCGCCGGCAGCCAAAGATGACGAGGCCGTCTCTTTCCACGAGCAGTGATAGTTTTTCTTTATGTTGTTGTTTTTATGGATCTTTTGCTGTGTAAAAACATATATTTGTTATGCAAGTCGCTTGACTTGGGTCAGTCTACCATTTCAGGCGGTTGGATGAATATCCTACGTCTCCCAACCCTTCTTTCCTTCTTCCTCACCTCTTCTTCTTCCCCAACAGACCACCGCACGGGTCGTACAGATACTCCCCAACATGCAGTTGGATAAACATACTCTATGAACGAAAATTATGTGTGAGCGATAGGATGGCTGACTTTGGTTTGTTCACATGCGACAACACGTGTCGGTGAGGGTGCGTTCCCTTGGTTGGGTTTGCGGCGTGCAAGAGCGACTGTGTGAGGGTGCGGTGCGGCCGCGGCATGCAGGAGCGACCGTGTGAGGGTGCGGTGCGACCGCGACAGCTGTGCGCAAGTGTACATCCTTCTCATTTTCAAAACTTTAGGCAAGCTTGGCAAAAATGTGTGGTGAAGTTTGGCAATGCAAGGCCTAGACCCAAACAGGATAAGTACGTACGTACTAGGAGTACTAGTGTTAAAAAAGAAAGGCGGGGTTTTCCTTCGCGGAATTTAATCGATACAAATCCTTGTTTCACGTGTCAATTAATGCGTATTTGTTTCTCCAAAGACCAAAGACCTAACCATCTCACTCATCATCGCTTGATTAATGCAGCGCCATGCAAACTAACCTTCTCACTTTCGCATGCATGCAGGGGATATTAATGTCCTTGGTTGCTAACCCCATCAATTTTGCCTCGATTAGTGTTAGTGGCCCTTTGCAAATTGTAATTTTGATATACTCGCCTTGTGTACAAAAAAATGGAGGTAGTAACTATATTTGACTTCCTTCCCCATTGCGGTGACGTCGACGATATCTTTTTTTTGTGGTTTGGCGAAGCGCGTTCGACGGAGAACACCATTGAGGGAGACCACGGTAAGTCATTCGCAAGTGCCGCCTGCAAGCCGAGACAACCGCCTTATTTGCATCCAAGAAGTCCTTTACTAGTACTACTAGGAGTACTAGTGTGGTGAGATGGTTTCTCAAAGAAGACGATGGAGAAGCGGAGTCAGCGAAGAGTGAAATGATGGTTTCTTTGTCCGTGCTTTTGTGATTTGATGCCTCACTGCTTTGTGATTTGTGATAGAAGGGACATGGGAGTAGACTCTGTGCTCTATACTATACTACATGCGTCCAAGCATGGGAGAAAGAGGAGAGACGTTGCATTTTTCTATTCCTTCAATCAATCAATCAGGGAGCTTCGGTTCCATCTTTTTGGCTTTGGCAACACCGTCCACAATGGTTCCCACGATGCCAAAAGCTATTTTCACATTTGGCTACACATTGTGGATGCCCTTAACCATACCACTTGGTTTTGCTCCTGTGTGCTATCTATACAAATCTCAGTTATATTGATCTAAAAAAATTATAGAATCAAGATTAGTAAAAAGGAGGTGATTTTGCCGCGCGGATGGCGGGGGAGGTTTCTTATTTGAGCAATGCTACATCCACGTAATGGTTTACGTAAAGTTATGAACTGATGTGATGTGGGACTATTCGATTGGATTAAAGGAGAGGATTAGGCCCACCCCGCCTGAAAATCAGGGGGGCATATATAGATTAGATGGAAAGTATACGTAGCAGCTACATAGCCCTTTGTAAGTCTAGGATTAGGCTTCTTATTATTGGAGGACGTTCTCCTGGCGGTTTGTTAACATGCGGTCCCACATGTTAGTGCTTTACCAAGCCGATCCGCGTCCCACATGAGGCAGAACAATGGCGGAAGCAACACATGGTTAAGTTGAAGAAGATGAGGGAGAAGCGGATTCAGCAACGAGTGAAATGATGGTTGCTTCGTCCCTCCAGCTTCTTTTTTTAGCATTATTACTTCGTCCCTCCAAATTAACTGCGGGAAAGGTGCAACTTTGTGATTTGATGCCTCATTGCTCATTACTACGCCGGCGCCATGACTGGGGTGCTTCACCCCGGCTGCTCTGCACTGTATTCCAGTATGGCACGTGGACCCGGTAGCTTTATGTCCCACATGTCGGCGAAAGGGACTAGAAGATTTATGAAAGCGAGCGCTCCACTCTTACGATGGAGGAGTAGACGACACGACGACCCAATGAACTGTCACTTGTACTGTATAGTACTATAGTTTTGCTGTTTCGCACGATCCATCGATACAAACCCGATTAAACATGAAAGGGCGGGATTTTTCCCGCGCGGTAGATGATACTGGCCATACATTTCAAAGGCAATTTTAATATATGCAAACTGCATAATTATAAGTAACAATATGATATCTAGTAAAACTAAAAACACATATGATTTATTGTGTTAGAGTGTAGTAGTAGTGCTGTATTGCATAGTTGTTAGATGTAACATGTGAGAACGTGTAGAGATGTAGTTTTGGAGGGCCTATAGAGAGAAAAGCGTAATATGGTTACCGAACTTCAGAATAAGCTGATTACGGTCACTGTATATGTTTTGCGGTGATTATACGGTCACTTGCTCACAGTTCAGCATCGGATTGCACTCTGTTGACCGGCCAAATAGTCTGCGTGGCGCAATGTTGACTAGTTAAATTGACCACATTCCTTGTGGGTCCCACCTATCAGTTCGCATAGGGAAAAGGTCAGATAAACACAAATTTACGCAGGCGCGACAAGGCTCCAATCCGTGCGCGGGAATCACCTGGTTGTGTATGTGTCTATCAGGGCCTGATGTGTGCGCATGCACGTGTAGGTTAAGCACTTGAGCGTGAGAGTGTGTGTTGGTCGTGTGGTGTACTGGTGTGTGCATGCATGCGTGTGTGTGTGTGTGAGCATTGCGTACGTGTGTGGCTACGTGTCTACATGTGAGTGTTGCGTGCGTGCGTGGGTGCATGTGTTTGTGTGAGTGTTGCGTGGATGCAGTTCGTGTGCATCCGTGCGTGTGTGTATAATCACCACACCATCTCCTGTGTGTTAAAACACACGGCTCATCATACCAATACAAGGCCACCTTGTCCGCTGTGCCCGCGGTCATGACTTTGAACCACCGTCCAAATATTTTTTGTCGTTTGTTTTCATTCTTACTAGCAAGATGCTCGTGCGTTGCACGTAACATCAAGATGCATTTGTATGACTTGTTTATCTTGTGAGAGAAAAGGATGATTGAAGGAAGGCCTTATTTGCAAATGTGGAGAGGTGTGTGGGTACCTTTTTGCAAAATTGCCATAGTTTCTTTCCTATCCGTCAGATATAGATCGGACGACCTATATTGCAGGATGGCAGGCACACCATCATCACCAACTATGTTTTCTATAAGAGTGTATTTTATGTATTTTATAAGAGTGTAGATGTAGAGTAGATACAAGTCGACAGGTGGGCACGATGGTAGTGAAACAATGTGATGCAACACTAGAGGTGCCACATGGAGCGTTTAACTGGTCAACTAGTCATGTCATGAGCAAATACAGAGTTGTACAGTGAGCCCGTGACTGTATAATAACCACTAAACGTAAATGGTGACCGTAATGAGTGGATTATGAAGTCCAATGTACGTATCGTGCTTTCGCTTCAAATACAATGATCGTCATTGCATATATCGCGAGAGAAAGATGAAACATGCGTGAATTTTCTGGGGCTTACTTTTAGAGGACCTGGAGATAGTTTTGTGTGCATACGTGAAAGGGGCGTACACGGGGGGGGGGGGTATGCAATGGAGAGAGAGATGCTCTTCGTTTCTCTTTATTATGACTAACTTTGTATATAGTATAAAAATATACAAATTCACAGTGCGGAATAAATATCATTGTGGGCACCATGCAATGCAAATTAGCGTTCGTACTCCTCCATATAACTTTGTAATGTTGTATATATGTAGAAACTCTAAAATAACTTTTTGGCCACACTTTATTCAAAAGGAATGTTGTATGCGAAATAAACGTGAAGAGAGGGCTTTTTAGATCAATGGGGTACGTGATGTAACATGTGTGAATGTGTAGTTGATGCATTTGGCGGGGCCTAGAGAGGTATGTGTGTGTATTACGTATTCGAGAGAGGCATGGATAG
>NC_041393.1:459577164-459618926 GCF_002162155.2 Triticum dicoccoides
AAATGAGAGTGGTCTAGAGAGAGAGACGAATATGACATCACGACAAGAGATTCCATTCCCTTGAGTGTGTATATGCAAAGGGGGAGGGAATAGAGGCACCAGGAGAATTTTTCTGTGTGTGTGGTGTTTGTGTTGGTATGTGTGGGTGTGAGAAGATAATGAGACGTGGGGGCAGAGTGTGTGTCACCGCGTGAGGTCCGGTGGGTCGAGGTGAGGCCCTTCGTTCGGTTCCGTCCTGCGCCACATTGGTCGGTCCGTGACGCATTTAGGAAGACCCATGGATGACTAGTCGTACAAGACAAAGATAGCAGAATTGTGAAGGACTGTGTGTCCACTGACAAAGCTGGCTAGGATTTGTAACCCTAGGTTCTCGGACTAAGGTAACCCCTTTATCTCTGATATTACTATTCATCCAACCTAACTTTAAGGGGCATCCTACAGAATGCTCTACTAGAATCATACTCGTCGATTAGGAAGAGAGGTGTGAGACAATGCGTGAGAGACAGGCGTAAAGATAATGTGCGTACATGAGACACGTAGACAGGTCCATGTATATAGAAAGGGTCGATGAGGATTGTGCATGTGTATGTTTGCGAGAGGAAGAGTGCTTGTGATAAAGGTTAGTGAAAACAATTGTAAATGGTTACGAGAGGGAGGGAGGGTTATATCTAGAGCATGTGTGCGAGAAAGACACCTCGGGAGAGAGTGTGTGAGCATGTGTGAGAGACCACCGATGGAGAGTGAAACTACACGTAAAAGACTGCTCTACACATTGATTAAAGATATAAATTGTATCCAAATATTAGGATGGGATCATGATATTTGCAATTCGCGCAAGGAGCGGTCATTGATCCATCAGACATCTAGATTCTATCGAATTTGAGCATGTCTATGTTATTATTCAACACAATTGATCAACATAGTTAGTATTTTGAACTCCAGACAATGCATCGCTTTAGCAATCAAATATAAACGTGAGTATAGTTCATGTTGTGTGTGTAAAGCACATTATACATACGAAAGTTACACAATGGACATTATAAATAGCTACCTATGAACTAGCATACATTTGAATTCAACTTAAGGCGGTTTTAAAAAAAATCAAATTCAACATGAAGTCCATTCAATTATTTGAATTTTATATCATGACATTTGTAAACCATACCTGAATTATGGGGGCACCAATCTTTGCTCTGATTTTGTACATAATAGCATATGTAGTCGTGTACTAAATAGATTCAAATTTAGCTCCTGCATTCCAAAATAATCGTAGTTATAGGATTTTCAAGTGTCAAAATTTCAAAAAGAAGCGGATAATTTAATGAGGTTTTCAAACATACAAGGTCAAATATAACGTTGTCTATTTAGGTCAATCCTCATAGTTCAAGAGTACTCTAAACGTGAATGCTTGTGTTTCAAAATTTCGAATGAAGCGCCAAAAGAGCCTCTACTCGCCCGAAACCGCGTGAGACCAATGTTTGGTAGTACAAGGAAATTACTTTTCTAATAACTCCGACCCGTGAAACCTACCGGCCCGACGTACAAAGGTCTAAACCGGGGTAGGTTTGTAGCTTCATCTAGACGCCATGCAACCGCCTCCAAAAAACATTCATACACATTGGCCGCCTAAGCACACATGCGCGCGGCCGAAATCGCTCCCGCCCACTATTTGGGACACCTGGGATTACCATCCTACCCCCGACCCGCAGTAGGTCCAAAATTTAAGAGGGGGGCAAAGTTTGCACTTTCCCCAAATTTCAAACAAGCGTATCCCATCTTCTGTTCAAAAAAGCCAAAAACAAGTGCGTCCCAGACCGAAACATGGTCCCCCCCACCCGTCCGATTCCCCATTCATACTCCGTGAGCTCCAAAACTACCTCTCCACCAGCCGCGAAACCCCAGTGTCCTCCGTTCGGCACCCCATCCCACCCATCAACCGCCGCCCTCCTCCATCACGCCAGAGCCGATACCCCGACGTCGTCGTCCACTACAACCTCAACCGCAACGCCCTCAACGGCTAGTAGTTGAAGACGAGGCCGAGCCGTCCGTACCCGAGCCAGTTCAACCACGCCGTCCTGCGCCTCACCGCTATCGCTCCAACTTTGCCATCCTCCAGTGCACTGGAGTTGTTCCTGCTACGCCGTCCTTCGCCGCCTTGGATCTGCTTCCCCTCCGCCGACATACGGCCATGGCAACACAGTCAACAATTTGGCCATGGGTTCGTCCAAGCCTGCACCCTCCAGAACATCGGTTTCCCCGGTAAAAAGAAGAAGATCAGCGCGACATGTGGAGGTGACCACACCGGCAACCAAAAAAGGTACTCCTCTTCCCTTATTCGTGCAAATCTTACGTCTCTGCTTGCACGGTATTCATCCGACAGAAGACACTAGTTGGTCGCTTCTTCTTGATACTAGATGTTCCTAGTAACTCGCGATGCACAAGGTTTCTCCTCATATACTATTTCACCTTAGCTAGAGGTCCATCGCCCCCCTGAATTTCAATTTCTTGCCAGTTGATTCCCAAATAACGGAAGCATTCCCTGGCGTAACAGGCGCTAGTACGCCTATTACATCGGGAAGCAGTGCCTTGGTGTTTATCTTAGGGGCGTGTGCGGCCTAGAGCTACTGGCGCCTGATCTGGAGGTCGGCCGGGATTAAAGGGATGGCCTGGGGGCGCTGCCAAGCACGGCGGTGGTGTGAGGTCGATGGGAGGGCGGGGCGGCGGAGGTAGGGGTCTGGGCCAGTGGTCGCTGGCGGTTTGAGAAAGATCGTCAACAGTGACTGGCAGGAGGTAGACGAAGGCCATCTGCCCGTTCCTTATAGATCGGACGGTTTATTAAAAAAATCGACTGACCTATTTATTTTCAGTCGACTATTATCTTAGATATGACCACACGTGGTGGTGTGCTGGAGGAGTACCTGCATTTCCTGTGCTCATATATTACAAAATCATACGGAGTAGAATCTAATTTTGTTTGCCATGCAATGTTGTAGAGCTATCATATGTCTCCTGTCATTTATTTTTCAGCCACCTGCTATCTGCTACTTTTACAGTGCACTAGTTCTGCACACACTTCACCCATACTCTCAATATTGTGTTTTTATGCAAGGGTATTTCAGACTCTCCTGCCATGAGAGAAGCCAAAAAGAAAAGAGAGAAGTCGCTCCAGCTTCCTATGCAGGTAGGCAAGACACGTTACAGTGCTATAAAGGGTGTAGTGTCAGCAGATGGAGACGGTAAACGTAGCTCTGGAGTTGATGACCTCGCTCGCAATGAACCACCATCCTAGGTGCTTGCTTTAACTTCGCGGTGTCATATGTGGTTGCATGTTCCATATGGTGTCTAGCTTGTATTCGAAAGGCCGAAGTCGGTAAGATAAGGAAAGATATTTTTTTACATGAACCACCATCCCGTGAGCACCAGAAGACAAATAGTTAGTCAAGGCACTGGCCGAGCCAGTGACAAGCCCAGCAAAGATAGGCATCACATGGAAGCCAACTAAAAAGCTGCAATGGTGGCAAAGCAGCTCGCCTCCCACCAGGCTCTTGGGTCCTAGATGATCATGCTCACCACTCCAGCCGGATGTCTAGCTTGTATTGCTTCCAATTTGGTTAAATTGCATCTGCTTAGCTTACACATTATACCTTTGAATATGACATGCCTTTCTGTTTTTGGTACATACTAGTACATCTGTGTATTAACCATGTTCTTACATCAAACTAATGTTCTTGTGTATCCCTCATCAATCACTTATGATGAGGCAGGCAGGCAAGGGGACTACTCCTCATTTAAAGAATGCAGCGTCAGCCTCCCGACATGATTCTCAAGAAACAGAAATGCTAGATGAAGATAGTGAACGTAGCTCTGTAGTTGATTACAACATTTCCCCTACACTAGCATCGCAGGTGCTTGCTCTAACTTGGCAGCGTGCTATGTGGTTGCATGTTGCATATGGTGTCTAGATTGTAATTCTTCCAATCTGGTTAAACTGCATGTGTTAGTCTGCTTAGCTTATACATTATACCTGTTAATGTGACATGCCTTCATGTATTTAGTACATAGTACATCTGTCTATTAAGCATGTCCTTACATAAAACTATTGTTTTTTGTATCCCACATCAATCAATATGACGAGACACCTTTAGTATATGCAGTGTGATATTAGTTGCATCTTTCATATGATTTATAGCATGCGCTGCTTCTAATTTGTTGAAATTCCATTTATGATGGGACGCTTTTAGCTTGGAAGAGTCATATTGGTTGCATCTTTCATGTGGTGTCTAGCTTGCATTGCTTCTTATTTGCTGGAATGGTTTCTGCTTAGTTTACACAAACAGTTGTGAACATGCCATGCCGTCCTGTTTTTCGTACATATTCCATCCTGGTATCATGTGTTTGCCTTACATCAAAGTAGTGATTGTCAGTATCATGCATGAATGAGTTCTGAAGAGAGAATTTTATTGCTTTTTCTTGTCGGTTTTACTTGACAATTCAAAATCAATAAAGCGAAAGGAAGTTAGAAAGGCAGCGGATAAAGGTGCTCCTTCCGAACGGAGGGCCTCTACAGTTTCTAATCCTCCACACCCCCAAGATGATTTCCAAGACAACACATGCATAGACATTCAACAAAGCTGTGTTTATGATGAGCACGTCTCCCCTAGTGCAGCATCACCGGTGCTCCCTCTAACTTGGCACTGTTATATGTGGTTGCATGTTATGTGTGATGTCTAGCTTGTATTGCTTCTAATATTTTTGAATTCCATCTGCTTACTTTACACATTATACTTGAATAAGACACGTGTTCCTGTTTCTAGAACATACAATATCTGTCTATCACACCATGTTCTTACATCAAATTACTACTGTTGTGTAACCTGCAACAATCACTTATCATAAGACATGTTTGACTTTGGAGTGTGATATAGGTTACATCTCACATTCTTTTCTAGCTTGTACTACTAATTTGTTGAAATGGCACTTATGACGAGACAGTTTTAACTTGGTAGAGTGATATTCGTTGCATCTTTCATATGGTGTCTAGCTTTCATTGCTTCTAATTTGTTGAAAAGCCTTCTCCTTAGTTTACACATCATAAGCTGTGAATATGCAATGCTGTGAATATGCAATGGCACTAATGACGAGAGACCTCTAACATGGTAGTGTGATGTTGTTTGCATCATGCATATGATTTATTTCTTGTACTGCTTCACATTTGTTTAAACGCAATTTATGATGAGACACTGTTAACTTGGCAGAGCGATATTTGTAGCATCTTTCATATGGTGTCTACCTTCCATTGCATTGCTTCTAATTTGGTGAAATGTCTTCTTCTTAGTTTACACATCATAGTTCTGGTTATCTCTTCCGTCCTGTTTTTCATACATATTACATCCTCCTATCATGTTGTTGTCTAACATCAAAGTTCAGTTCGTCTGCATCACGCATCAATTTGTTGTGAAGAAATTTTTATTTGTTTTTCTTGTCGGCTTGACTTAACATGGCACAGAGAAAGAGGAAGAAACACAGAATGGCAGGGAATAAGAAGCGGATGAATCCTGCAGATTTTGCTGGTACTGATGGTGCAATAGAAGGTCAAAGTCCAGCAGAAAATTCTACAAACACGGCATCCCATGCTACACGAGTTGCAAAAAAAAGCCAAACAGAAACAAATAGCTGCCAGCAAACAAGCAGAGACAACCCTAGTTCTTGCAACACCTACCACAGTACTACCAGCTGCACGACTTACTCGTGCGTCAACTGAGCTAGTAGCACGTTCCCAAGCTCCCTTGCCACCTGACACTACTTCCCAAGCACTCTTGACACAAGACGAGTTGGCAATATCAGATGAACCTTGTGAGCTTCAACAGCAAGAAGGTAGTTGCTGGAGTCAAGTTACAGTTGCATGCTTCTTTATATGTAGTCTCACAGTTTGATGTACACTAACACTTCCTATGTTCGTTGTTAGACTAGCACCTAGGCGCAAGAGGAAACAAACTTTAGGGATAATGCTCGATAGGTTAACTAAATCTAGAGGAGGAAGAATGGAGATCCGTTTTGAGGCAGGTTTAAAAAGGCCACGTGATGCTACAGAGTCAGCCAAGTTAGTATCAGAGGCAGCGGTTGTCGTTAGGTGTCATGTACGTATCCTCCCAACATGGATTCAGTACAGGAATGACAAAGACGAAACCCAGTTCAACACCTTCCTCGACCATTTATCTGTAAGTATGGTTATGTATGGAAACTGGTAATATCGTCTTGCTCTGTCCCATACTTTCTAGGTTGCTGATAATGAGACTCCCATAATTTTCAACAGATGAGGTTCAAGTTGGATAGCCAAGATGATGCAACCAGACAAGCTTGCACCCATGTTTTCAAGTGTGCTCTGCGACAGTATCGGTATAACTTGAGGAAAACTCACTTTGAAGGCAAGGCTAACAGTGAACTTTCCCAAACATCTCCAGTGGAAAATATATCGGATGAAGACTGGAGGGGCCTTGTTAAACACTGGTCTGATCCGAAGTATCAGGTACATTATATATATGTGATCAGATCACATGTTGAAGTCCTATTTACGCATGTGCCACACAAATCTATCTTCTTCTAGGTGAACTATTCAAATAACAAGGCCAACCGTACGAAAGTGAAATTCCAACAGAAGACAGGATCTCGTAGCTATATTGCACACTGCGAGGCTCTTGTAATTAGCTGCTGTTTCACTCTTTTCGTTGTACCATATTATCATATCTATATTGACTTGTTTGAAATGCAGAGGAAAGCCTGCAAGGACCAAAAAGTACCTGAACCAAATGCTGTGGAAATCTTCAAGGACTGTCACACCAGCAAGAAGAAGGGCATGACTACACCAGTCAAAGCCGTTGTTGTACGTCCTTAATCCTCATTCCTTTTAACTACTACTTACTCTGACTTGTGCCTTGAACTGCATGGTTTGCAGCCAATGTCTATTACGATTTTCAATTTTATACACAATTGTCTTAGCGTATCATTGCACCTTACAAGGTTTAAAAGAGAGGAGTGATGTTCCTTTGATCTTGACCTATAATCTAGTTCCGTGCTGAACTTGCCCACACAATGTTACAATTGCATGTTTGTCCGTTCTCAGTTGTTTTGTGATATGAATGATGTCATACTATGCTTACCGTATTATAAACTTTGTCTCTTTATCCTTAGCCCTCAATACAATGTGAAGAAATAGACAATACATTAGCGATGGTACATGGTCATATGTTTGGAACCTGGTTTTATTATGTACTTTGCAATAAAATACAACTAATATTTTACATGGGTTCACCAGAATAAGTTATGTATATAGACCAAAGCTATTTTGTTTGGTTTTGCTGCCTCCTTAATATCTTCTGTTCTGGTACTACTAATGTAAAACCTCAACTTTTCAGCGAGCTATGGAAAAAATGGTGGAACCGCCACCTTCTGAAGGTGGCGAGGCAACTATAACCGCAATGTCAGCTCTTGATGCAGTGGGGTCAGTACCTGTCCACTAACAGTGCCAAAAGCACGTTCTTGCGTAATACTGGGTTGGTTGTTAAGGCAATATCGTCCAAACTGCCTCATGATCAAGATATGCAAGCTCAAAGCAGTGTTGTATCTGCGCTCCAGACACAAGTCCATTCCCTAATAGAGACCCTTTGTGAAACAAGGAGAAACATTGCTCAATGTCATCAAGATATGCATGGTTTTGAAACCAGACTATCAGACATTTGCTATGTTGTTCAGGAGCCTAGGGGAAATGAAGGCGAGGGTTATGGTGCTCCATCGGACAATACAACATGAAAACATAATAGTCAGGTCAAATGAACTGAGCTTCTGAACTTCTGGTGGTGCATTTATCTGCTAGACTGTTAAGTTTTATGCCAACCTTCCTTTTGTTATATAGTTGTAGTTTGTTTTGGTGCGATAAAAAGTTTATTCTTAACGTGCAACAACCGGCTGAAGAAAACAGCAAGCCATTTTTGTATAGTGTAGGGTGTTCCCTATATTTGCACTGGTGGCGATCTTTTATGCCGAGTGGATGTAATTTGTGCAATCGCCTTAATAGCCTAGCGTTAGTTTCGGCCTTATTTATTTCCTAGTCTTCTTTTTCCCTCGTTTGCTAGTGGCCACAACTACCATGGGCCATATACGGGTCGTAGGATCCATGGGTCTCCTACGGGCCGTCGATAAATGGGCCTGTAATCGGTGGGCCTCGTGCCGTCGATAAATGGGCCTGTAATCGGTGGGCCTCGGGCCGTCGGATAAATGGGTCTACATGGGCCATAATCGGGCGTAATTGGTATCGGCCCAGCACAGTAGCGGGTCATTAACAGGCCGTAGGACAGCAAAGGCTTGATTCTGTCACATGCATAATGGGTCGTTAATGGGCCAGAATATAGGACGGGCTGGAAACAACGCAACGGGTTAACATGCCAAAAACGGGCCGACTCTTGCCATGGGGCGAATTTGGCCCATTAGGGTAACAGGCCAGTAACGGGCCGACTCTTGCCATGGGCCGAATTTGGCCCATTAGGGGAATAGGCCAGTAATGGGCCGACTCTTTCCATGGGCCGAATTAGGCCCATTAGGGGAACAGGCCAGTAACGGGTCGGAAGTAATCGAGGGCCGAAAAGGAGCCCAAGAACGTATGGGCCGTCAATAGGCCGAAAGCTAACACAGGCTGGAAACGGCCCATGTAAATCACGGGCCGTTAACGGGTACAAAGAAAATTACTGTTCATTATGGGCTAGAGTCACCGTGGGCCTGTAAAGGGCCAAAAGATACGAAGGCCTCATATGGGCCAAAAGACGTCGTGGGCCATACATGGGCCGAAAGTGAAATGGGCTGGTGTTATATTCGACGGCCCACATGACATTGTTGGGACGATTTCCTTTAGGGCCTAATGGGCCGTGAGTTAACGGGCCATAAAATGGGCTATTTGCGAAGAGTCCGTTAACACGCTTTTCATGGGCCAGCCCGTTAACTTTTGACCAAGTCAAACGGGTCGGCTTTGTAAGCTAAATGGGCCAGTTGTGGGCCGTGGCACGTGTTGACATATCATAGGCGCCTATCTGACCCACTAACAAGCTGACACATGTTTCGTCCGGCCAATAAGAATTTTACACGTGGAAATTTCCCATTGGTCGGGGCTGTTAACGGGTTATCGGATCCAAAACCCGACCCGATAGCTTAACGGCGTTCCGTTACGGTGGATGCCACGTGTCAGTCACCCTTGACGAAAGCACTTCTGTGACGCGCGATTTATCTTCATGGAAGACACTTCCATGATGATAATTTTGGTAATGTCATGGAACACTTCTACGACATCACAGGTATGACTATCTTGATTCTGTCATAAAATCGTCATGGATGTACATGCATGGCAAAAAACGCGACCTACTGTGACAAACACGTATCATCACGGATGTGTATTTTTTTGTAGTGTATGGTCCCCGTCCGAGACGGACTAGCCACTTACAATGGCGGGGAGCAAGAGTTTTCCCAACCCATCTAGGGGGGAGCGGGTATGCCTTGTCCCTTACTTGCTGAGGGGACTCGGATTTCCAATCCATCCGTTCCTTCGCGGGCTCCTAGAGTTCGACGGCCTCCAGCTGCATAACTTCACTCTTGCCTCCATACTACACATCGCAGGCTATGTCGCCTTCTGTGAGCTATTTCTGGGCTGCGAAGCTCATTTCGAGCTATGGAAGAGGCTATTTTGCCTCGTACCCCGTACTCAGGAGGGGTCAATATATCAAGTGGGCGAAGCCGAAATATGGAGTATCGCCGGGACCGGATACCTGTCTTACCCCGAAGAAGACATCCGAAGACTGGCCTTCGGAGTGGTTTTATATGGAGGACGTCCCCCTTCTGGACCCTATTCGGATGGGCCTTCCAAAGTTTGCAAACGCCCCGTTGAAGAAACGCTACAGCTGGCACCCCTGGAGCCCCCAGGAGGAAGATAATAGAGAGGTCCTTTACCTGATGGGCAGGATTAAAACGCTGGCCAAATCAGGACTGACAATAATCGAGGTCATGTCAATATGTATAATGCGGGGAGTGCAGCCACTTCAATATTGGGGGAAACTCATGTGGCACTTCAATGGAGAAGACGATGCCACCCGCTGCGGCCGTAATGGTCCGGACTCCGCCGTCGCTCTGGCGAAAATACTGTCTGATTTGTACAAAGGAGAAGAAGAGGAGTTCATCCGTATTAAGCCACGAGATGGATACTCCATGTACAACCCCCAAGCTGGGTGAGCTGCTATCTTTTATTCCAGTCCTTCCCGCATTCTTCATCACAAATATTTACCTTGCCAATTCATACCAGGAACTGTGAAAAGCTGAGGGAGGTCCACAGCCTGTCTCCACATCCAGAGGACCCCGACCGGGCCCTCGACCCAGACTTGAAGAAGATCCAGACATATTTGTGGAGCTCGTCGACTAGACATTTTACCAGTTAAGCTGTGATGGTGCCTTGGTGGCCATCATAGCTGATTATCCTGGCCTACTCCCTGCATCACATGTAAGTAAAACCGGAGTCCCAACTTCCAAGAAGGATCCCCTCTTTACGCCTTACCCACCGCACATGTATTGCATTTTACAGGGAAGGCCATCGGGGCGCCGTGCCGAACCCACGGTGACTCGTCAACAAGGCACACCAAAGCCGGGTAGGCTTAAAAGGAAGGCGGTCAGGACCAAGACGCCATCGCAGAGGTATGATAAAAACCCTGCTCCGTAAAATATAATAATGTCCGAGGTTCCTGGCAGAAAAAATGCTCGCCGGACTATGTCTGGAGAGCCTGCCGGCCACACCTCCACCAGCCGGACTCCAGAGCCAGATTTAGGGGCAGAGGCTAATGCGGGGACAATGCCGGATGGTCCTCCTACAAAGAATGCGGATAGACTGTCTGCTACGAATTCCAAAGTGGAGAGCGCCATGAATCACAGGCGTCGCCGGGCCGTACTCCGTGACCCTAGCTTCTCCGAAGAGGCGTTCAATGCCTTTAACTCACGATACGCGTACATCCGAGCTGCTCAAGATGGCCTTGCCAGAGCCATGGACCAATATGTAAAGGATATACGGGTAAGAAAATCTGTTAATTATGTATATCAGTAGCCTCTGAGACTTGAAATAGTTGGCACAACTGATTTAAGGATCATTGTATGCATAGGTTCTTACGGAGAAGAATACCCAGTTGTCTCAGGAGCTAGAGGAGTGCAAAGCCCAGCTACGGGGCGCAGTTGCCTGAATGGAGGAGTCCAGGAAGGCCTCATCTGGTAATACTTGTCTTGATCAAAACAAATGTAATGATGTGTGCCAGTTAGTATTCGGCATGAATGCAAATCTGACAATAGATTCTGTAGACAATCCCGGAGGTAATCCGGAGATCGTACCGGGGGATGAACAACATGCTCAACGACAGCTAAAGGCTGGCGAGCGCATGCTTACAAAGGTTATACAGGAGAAAAATGATCTCCAGGATGCCCATACCCGGTTGGGCGTTGAACTAAAAGACGTTCGAGCCCAACTTGCTGACTCTGTGAAGGAGAATAAGAGGCTTCGATGCGACATTTTTAGTAAGTGCTCGAATGAACCTTTATAAAGTTCGGTGAAGAAACGGGCTAACAAAATTATGTTTGTAGGTATGTTGACAGGTCGTCCTGAAGAGGAGATGCCCGGATCTGCAGGCGATCTTCTACAAGAGCTCTCACAACTGCATGAACAAGTTCGGCAGGTGATGCAGGGCATTGCCCAGGCATTGTGGCCATCCGCCTCCCTGCCAGGAGGCGTCGGGGAGCTTGTAGAGATGCTCAAGGGAGCGCGGCGGCACTTCCGATTATGGAAGATATCAGCCTACCAAGAAGGTGCAAGGGAAGCCTCGGCCATGGTGAAGACGCGATACACGAAGGCTGACCCGAACCACATGGCCGAGGTCGGACCTATAGGGTCGGATGGGAAAGAGATCCCCGTTAGTCTGGTATATGACCAGGTAGCATTAGCCTCAAAGTATTCCCAAT
The DNA here is from genome assembly GCF_002162155.2 of Triticum dicoccoides. Lineage (NCBI taxonomy): Eukaryota > Viridiplantae > Streptophyta > Magnoliopsida > Poales > Poaceae > Triticum > Triticum dicoccoides. The sequence goes on from NC_041393.1 coordinate 459,589,192, forward strand.
AGGATTGTAGGCTAGACAGCCTGTTGGGTGGTATAGAAGAAGAATTTAGTCAGTCTAAGTGACTTTGTACTTCAAAGGACATATTTTGTCCCTAGCCGGATTGTAAATCGTTTGTCTTGGCGGACCTTTTCGCTTCAACCTCTGCACCCGACAGTCCGGAGTGTATCCGAATACCCGCTCAGTTATGTAAAAACCGGGGTACGCATGGAAACCAGGCGTAGGGGTCATAAGTGCTTGAACAGACAAGTACCCAACTAGCTATGTTATATTACATTGATAGTAAGAAACATCTTCCAGGGAGAATAGTTCCGTTAGGGGTTACTTTCCCTGGGTACGCATGCATTGATGTGCATGTCCGAACTGCGAATGAAGACGCAGAATGTGAAACATCTGGGGGTTTATATTTGTCAATTGGTAAAAAAACATATTTTGTTCACCGACCGAATATTCCCTTAAGAACGCTAGCTTTCGGCTTCACCCAGTCTGAGGTACACATCCGTATGACCCGGCAGTAACAATCGCAGAGGTGCTCCCCTTATGCCCTAGACGAACTAACGAGAACGTAGGGCATAAACACAGGAGCCAGGCAATCCAGCTTGGCCAAAACTTAAGTCATATCGATGCATATAATGGCGAAAAAAGGTACATATGGAGAAGCAACACATATGTAGTGGGCATAAAGCCCGAGAGATAATTATATTAATCTTCTGTATAAGAAGCCCCCATGTATAGTGAGCGCGCATAGCGCATCAAGGTTGTGTAGTCGAGACACACTTCAAGCTTTTAAGGCCATAAAAAGGAAGAAATAAAAAGAGGATATAACTTGAAAAAGAAGGGCTGAGGTAAGGAGACAAACACAGAGTTCGACACTAGGCGTAGAATCTTCGGAGTCTGGCCGCATTCCATGGGTTTGGCTCGAGTTGATTATCAGATGCATCATGCAGACGGTACGCCCCTCCGGTGAGAACTTTATCAATGATGAAGGGATCCTCCCACTTGGGCTTGAGCTTGTCCTTTTTCTTCTTCGGTAGGCGTAGAACGAGTTCGCCAACGTTATAAGTTTTGGCCCGTACTTTTCTGCTTTGATACCTGCGAGCCTGTTGCTGATAGAATGCGGAACGGGCCTTTGCGACATCGTGCTCCTCCTCCAGGGCATCTAAACTGTCCTACCGATCAAGCTCGGCTTCTTTCTCTTCGTACATGCACACTCGTGGTGAGTCATGAATGATATCGCAGGGCGGTACCGCCTCTACGCCGTATACCATAAAAAATGGTGTGTATCCGGTAGTGCAATTTGGCGTGGTCCGCAACCTCCATAGTACAGAGTCGAGCTCCTCGACCCAGTGCGTATCTGATTCCTTCAGGGATCGCACTAGTCTGGGTTTGATGCCGCTCATAATAAGACCGTTTGCTCATTTAACTTGACCGTTCGTTTGGGGATGATAGACAGAGGCGTAATAGAGCTTAATGCCCATGTTGCCGCACCAAGTTTTCACCTCGTCAACTGTGAAGTTCGAGCCGTTATGGTGATGATGCTGTGGGGGACACTGTAACAGTGTACAACCCCTGATATGAAGTCTATCACTGGTCCGGAATCGGCCGTTTTAACTGGTTTGGCTTCTATCCATTTGGTGAATTTATCCACCATGACCAACAAGTATTTTTTTCTTATGGCTTCCTCCTTTAAGGGGTCCAACCATATCGAGCCCCTAGACCGCAAAGGGCCAAGTTATGGGGATTGTTTGGAGAGCGGTAGGTGGCATATGTCTTTGATTTGCAAAAAGCTGGCAACCGACACAATGTAGGACAAGGTTCTGTGCGTCTGCTCGGGCTGTCGGCCAGTAGAAACATGTACGGAAGGCCTTGCTTACAAGGGCCCGAGCTACGGCGTGGTGGCCGCCGAGTCCGGCATGAATTTTGGCCAAGAGCTGCCGCCCTTCCTCTTCAGAGATGCACCTTTGGAGCATCCAGTCACGCTTTTCTTATAAAGCTCTCCCTCGTGGACCTTGTAGGCTTTAGAGCGCCGCACAATGCAACGTGCCTCATTTTGGTCCTCCGGGAGTTCTTGCCTATTTAAGTAGGCTAAGAAGGGTTCAGTCCACGGGGCGATGACAGCCATAATCACGTGGGCTGAAGGTGTTATTTCTGTGGCGGAGCCTCCGATTATGTCAGAATGTTCGGGGTCTGGGGTTGTATTCGGATCCGGATTGGTATTGCCGGTCTCCCCTTCCCATACCACGGATGGCTTGAACAGCCTTTCCAAGAAGATATTAGGTGGGATGGGGTCGCGCTTGGTGCTGATGCGGGTGAGGATATCCGCCGCTTGATTGTTTTCTTGGACCACATGGTGGAATTCGGGCTCCTCGAACCGAGCTGACATTTTGAGGACGGCATTGCGATAAGCCGCCATTTTTGGGTCCTTGGCGTCAAAGTCTCCATTTTTTGAGATATTGCAAGGTTCGAATCTCCATGCACTTCTAGGCGTTGAATGCCCATGGATACTGCCATCCGAAGACCGTGCAACAGACTCTCATATTCGGCTGCATTGTTGGAGTCTATGTATAGTATTTGGAGTACGTATTGGACTGTATCTCCGGTGGGGGATGTCAGGAAAACGCCTGCCCCCAGACCAGCCAGCATCTTAGAGCCATCAAAGTGCATGATCCAATTGGAGTACGCGTTGTACTCTTTAGGGAGTTCGGCTTCTGTCCATTCGGCAACGAAGTCAGCCAGTACTTGCGACTTAATGGTTCACCGTGGTTTATATGTTATGTCAAACGGGAGGAGCTCGATAGCCCATTTAGCAATCCGGCCCGTGGCATCGCGGTTATTTATTATATCGTTGAGTGGTACTTCAGAGGCCACCGTGATTAAACACTCTTGAAAGTAGTGTCGTAGTTTCCGGGATGCCATGAAGACCGCGTATGCTATCTTTTGATAATGTGGGTACCATGACTTGCATGGAGTGAGGACAGTGTATACGTAGTATACCGGCTTTTGAAGCGGGAGCTTATGTCCGTCCGTCTCTCATTCAATGACGAGCACTGCGCTTACAAACTGGTGTGTTGCAGCTATATATAACAGCATAGGTTCACCGATATTTGGCGCGGCTAGGATTGGATTGCTGGCCAAAAGGGCTTTTATTTCTTCCAGTCCGGCCGTAGCCGCATCCGTCCACTCTAAGTGTTCGGTGCGTCGAATATGGTGATAGAGAGGTCTGTTGGGGTAGCCAACTGTGACAGATCTCGGATTTTAGCCGGATTTGCTTCAATTCCTCTATTGGAAACGATGAAGCCCAAGAGCTTTCCGGCAGGTACGCCAAAAATGCACTTTTCCGGATTAAGCTTAATGTCATATGTTCGTAGATTGTCAAACGTAAGCCTCAAGTCGTCGATTAAAGATTCGACGTGTCTGGTTTTGATGACCACATCGTCTACGTATGCCTTCACTGTTTTGCCTATTTGTGTTTCCATGCATGTCTGAATCATGCGTTGATTGGTTGCACCAGCGTTTTTGAGCCCGAAAGGCATGGTGTTAAAACAGAAGGGAACGTATGGAGTGATGAATGCCGTTGCGGCTTGATCGGTGTCCGCCATCTTGATTTGATGGTATCCAGAGTATGCGTCGAGCAAGCACAATGAGTCGTGTCCTGCGGTAGCATCGATGATTTGGTCGATGCGCGGGAGGGGGAAAGGATCCTTGGGGCAAGCCTTATTGAGGTCCTTGAAATCGACACATAGGCGCCCGGATTTGTCCTTCTTTGGTACCATCACCAGGTTTGCTAGCCAGTCCGGTTGTTTTATTTCTCTAATGAATCTGGCCTCGAGTAACTTGGCTAGCTCTTCTCCCATGGCTTGTCGCTTAGGTTCTGAAAAGCGCCGAAGAGTCTGCTTGACCGGCTTGTATCCCTTCAGTATGTTTAGGCTATGCTCGGCCAGCCTACGTGGGATACCTGGGATATCTGAAGGATGCCAGGCGAAGATGTCCCAATTCTCACGCAAGAACTCTCGCAGCGCGGCGTCTATTGTGGGGTTCAGTTGTGCCTCGATGGATGCTGTTTTTGTAGGGTCTGTTGGGTGGACCTGGAATTTGACTATTTCGTCCGCTGGTTTGAAGGAGGTGGACTTGGGTCGTTTGTCGAGTATCACGTCGTCCCTATCCACTATGGAGCGCAGCGTAGTTAGTTCTTTGGCCGGTAGGGCTTCGGATAATGCCTCAAGGGCCAGTGCGGCGGTTTTATTTTCGGTGCGGAGTGCGACGTCCGGATCACTAGCTAGAGTGGTGATTCCATTGGGCCCGGGCATCTTGAGCTTCATGTACGCATAATGGGGTATGGCTTGGAAGCTCGTGAATGCCTCCCGCCCTAAAAGGGCGTGGTATCCGCTACTGAACAGGGCCACTTGGAATGTGATTTCTTCAGACCTATAATTCTCTGGCGTGCCGAATACCACATCTAGTGTGATTTTTCCCGTGCATCATGTCGGTGTACAAAAGTAGGGGCTCTGCTTTTGACCCCTTTACTTGTGCACGGGCAGTCAGAGCCAGCCACCACGGCCACGCATAACAGGGCAGGAAAGGGAAGCCAGAGAGAAGCCGAAGGTGCAAGACAAGCAAATCAACGACAAGGACCAAGGCCACAAAGATCGGATGGACGAAGCAGGTTTCCCCGGCAAGGACTCTTGCCGGGGCAGCCTCAGCGGCCCCGGCAAGACCCTTGCCGGGGCAGCTTGCCCACACCAGCTGAGCGAGCCACCTTTGATCCCACCAACGCTAGACAAACGCATTGGGACAGGGCTCGGGAGGCACCTCTGTGGTGGCATGCAGATCTTTGTGAAGACAAAGAATAGTCAAGATCAAATGAGAATAGGAAGGCAACAATCCTCGGCAGGGTTCTTGTCGAGAAAGCCCACGAGACCCCTGGCAAGGTCCTTGCCAGGGATGACGGCGTGCCGCGGCAAGACCCTTGCTGGGCCACCCGACAAGGCCCTCGCCAAGCCCATGAGCTGCCGACCCAACCAGCTGGGCAGGCACCTCCGTGGCAACATGCAGCCCTTCGTGGAGGCTCCACCATCGTGCCACCTCAGCTGCCTGCCTGCCTATATGGCACCACATGCATCGCTGGCCAGGGCGCATGTCAAAGCAAGGAGGAGCGGCGACGGACGGGACGGGCCTCGCTCTCGTCCCCGATAAAGTGAAGGGACACCTAAGCCTCGCATTAAATGCACTTTGTCCTGTAATACCAGCAATAAGCTCACAGCGCTGTAGCACTTTCTACCTCCTGTGTGCCACTGTGGCAGCCCCTTTCGCCTATAAAAGGAGGCCCATGGCGCACTTGAGAAGGATTCGGCTCTTTCAAACCTGGCAGCACCCAGAGCTAGTTTAAGAGCTCAAGAACACTAAATACATCCACCAAAGCAGGATCGTAGTGTTTTACGCATCTTTGCGGCCCGAACCTGGGTAAATCCCCTTTGTGCTGTCTACTAGTCCCGCTCTTCTCACGATCCCCGCGCCCCGTAACCGTAGTAGGGATTCCAGTGATCCCATAGGTGTAGTTTCCCACCGACATCTTTGGCGCGCCAGGCAGGGGGGCGCAACTGTGAGAATTTGGTCTAGCAGTTAACCAAGCTGTTCTTCATCGCCATGGCTCCTAAGAAGAAGATGACCACGGCGATCAGTTCATCCGGGACCAGGTTGCCAGTACCGGCGCGGACCAGTAGCAGGCCAGTCGCGGAGAGAACCCGTGGCGCTGCCCACGAACATCCACATCACCCTGGCGGTTCAGGCCTGGCGAGTGGCGTCGTTCGAGTGCCAGGCGACGGGCCACCAGTCGCGGGCTCCAGAGATGGAGTCAGGCCCCCGCAGGCGGCACGGGGCCCTCCAGGGGCGCCGCCCTCCTGCCAGACGGCGGCACGGTGACCTCCGAAAAGCGAACACCGGCGCCCACGGCGCACTCTTCCCAGGTTGTGCATGATGAGCAGTGTCACCCCGCCGGTGACCCTGCGCGCCGCCCTGGGAAGAGTCCCGTGCGCCCATCACATGATGAGGAGGGCCAGCATACGCGCCGAGGTGCTGATGGGGGTGGCGAACGTCTGCGGGGCCGTGACGCAGCTCCTTCTAATGTGGTTAGAAGTCAAGGCGCATCATGGTCCACCCAGCTTTCGCCGCCACCCACGCCAGCGGAAGCCCTAGCATGCGCGCAGCTGCTCCTCGATTTTCCTCCCATCGTCCGGAGCCTCATCGGCATCGCCAATAACGATGAGTTGCGGCCGGCGGGACCCGTAGGTCGTCGCTCCGTCGGGCCACCGCATGCCAGCGAAGGCCGTGCCGGAGGCGATGCGGCCATGGTGTACTCCCCACCTCCATCCTGGCCACCCTGGGCATCGGTCCATCGCGACAACGCTCGTGAGATATCTCCATCACGTTGTCCGACCCGCGAACCAACCGCGATCAGCGTCAAGTCCTTCGGGAGCGGGCTCATGAGGATGCTCGAACTACGATCGAGTGCCGACATGACGCGCGCCACCAGTTGGACAGGCGGGCAGGGCCTGCTACGGACCACCCAACGCCGGGAGGTTACAGTGGCCTACCCTACGAGGTGGGTTGTCCAGCCTTCACCTGTGAGCTGCGGCAGTTCCAGTGGCCCTCCCACCGTACGTTCAAGCCCAACGTTGGCGAGAAGTACAACGGCAAGACTCACCCGTCAGAGTTCCTCAGCATCTACACCATCGCGATGCAAGCTGCTGGGGCCCGCAGCGATAAGGTGCTTGCCAACTACTTCCCGTTGGCACTCAAGCCTAATGTTATGTCATGGTTGATGCACTTGCCGGTGGATTCCATCTCTTCTTGGGCGGATCTGTGCCATGAGTTTGTTGACGCCTTTACCGGAGGTCACCAAGCTCATGGCCAGGCGAGTGATTTACACATCATCCCCTAGAAGGAAGGAGAAAACTTGCGCAAGTACATCCAAAGGTTCAGCCAGGTGCAGTACAACGTCCCCGATGTTCATCCCGCCGCCGTGATCAGTGCGTTCCATCAGAATGTGCGCACTCGCAAGATGTGTGAAGAGCTGGCGATGAACAAGGTCAAGGATGTGGCTGAGCTTTATGTCCTGGCCGATCGATGCGCTCGCGCTGAAGAGGGAAGGAAGTACCCCGGCGAAGATGCCGGCGTGGAAACTTACTCCACTGGCGACATTGCCGCCCCAGCGAAGAAGGGCCGGCGCCGTAACAGGAAGCGCAAGGGCAAGGCCATGCTTGCCGTTGAGGGACCCGATGACACCGGCGCCAGCAAGAAGACCAAGGCGAGCGACCCCGGCAAAGAGGTTGCCGGGTGTGTCGCTTGTCGGGCCTTGGCGGCCGCCGACAAGCCAGGGGGCTCCAACAAGCAGTACTGCAAGATCCACCGCACCAAGGGCCATGACCTCCAAAACTGCCGGCAGGTAGAGCTGCTCGCCGAGAAGCAGAAAGCCGAGTATGAGCGGCGGGACAGGGTGAAAGGCCCAGATGGTGCAGAGGGATCCGGCAAGAAACATGGCGGCCAAGGAGGCCGCCGTGGCAAGGATAATCAGCAGGAGAGGCCCGCCCGAGGCCGCGACAAGAAGCAGGAAGACGATGATCATGACGAGAAAGATGAGTCCGATGACCACGAGTTTCAGAAAGCCACAGAGGCCATGTGTGTCGATGGTGGCGCCTCGCTGCATACGTCCCACCGCCAACTCAATCAGTGGGCGCGTGAGATCACGGCGGTGGAGCCATCGTTCGACGCACGGAAGCCGCTGAAATGGTCCAGCACGCCCATCATCTTCGACACCGAGGACCACCCTGACCGCACTACTGCGGTCGGGTGCTTGCCATTGTTGGTTTCACCAACAATCCGCAACCTCAAGGTGACAAAGATGTTGGTTGACAGTGGGGCCGGCCTGAACTTGATCTCGCCTGTTGTGGTCAAAAGGCTGCAGATCCCCGATGGAGACCTCGAGGAGACGGGTACGTTCCAAGGGGTTAACCCGGGGAGGATCCAGCCAAAGGGAAAGGTCACGCTGCCCGTGACATTCGGAGGCGAGCTGAACCACAGGACGGAAAGGATTGTTTTCGATGTAGCCGAGATCCCCTTGCCTTACAACGGGATCCTCGGCCGCTCGGCACTAGCCAAGTTCATTGCGGCTTCACACTACGCCTACAATATGCTGAAGATGCCCGGGCCGATGAACATCATCACCATCCCCTCCGACAAGAAAGATGCATTGATCTGGCCGACCAACTCTATCGAGAAGCAGTTGCAGCAGCTGCCGCTAAGGCACCTGCTCCTGCCGATGGAGCCCCGAGGGGGAAGAAGACCGGCGAGACCCTCGCACCCACTCCCGCAAGCGCACCTCTTCGGGGTGTTGCGCTCCCGTTGAGAACGTGCCAGAGAGCTCTGCCAGCAAGAGCAAGAAGTCCAGAGCCACACCACCAGAGACCAAGAAGGTGCCCGTCAAGGAGGATGGCACGGGGGGGGGGGGGGCTTTTACCATAAGCTCCACCCTCGATGGCAAATAGGAAAGCAAGCTCGTCACCTTCCTGCTGGCGAATGTCGATGTGTTTGCATGGCAAGCCTCCGACATCCCCGGCGTTCCCAGGGAGGTGATTGAGCACCACCTTGTTGTCTGTCCTCATGTGCGGCCCGTCAAGCAGAAGGTCGGGAAGCAAGCTCTGGAGAGGCAGGAGTTCATCACGGAGGAAATCTGAAAGCTAGAGGCGGCAGGCTTGGTGAGAGGAGTACTCCATCCGATGTGGTTGTCCAATCCGGTAGTAGTGCGTAAGGCAAATGGGAAGTGGAGGTTGTGTATTGATTACACAGACATCAATAAGGCCTATCCAAAGGATCCCTTCCCGTTACCGCGCATCGACCAGATTGTTGACTCCACGGCTGGGTGTGGCCTGTTATCATTCCTTGACGCCTACTCAGGATACCACCAGATCTTCATGACAAAAGAAGACGAGGAAAAGACATCATTCATCACCCCATGTGGTACGTATTGCTTTTTATGGATGCCTTTCGGGTTGAAGAGTGCTGGCTCAACCTTTGCAAGAGCAGTCCAAATTGGTTTTGAACCCTAGCTACATAGAAATATGGAAGCTTATATGGATGACATAGTGGTCAAAACCAAGGACAAAGCAACACTTGTGTAAGATCTGGAGGAAACATTCGGAAACCTGCGCAAGATCAACCTCAAATTGAACCCTGAGAAGTGTGTCTTCGGTGTCCCGTCCGGCAAGCTTCTCGGGTTCTTTGTGTGGCAGCACGGGATTGAGGCAAACCCAGACAAGATTAGGGCCATCAAGCAGATTGAGGCACCCAAACGGATCAAGGACACGCGTCGGCTCACTGGTTGCGTTGCCGCCATGAGCAGATTCATCTCCAAATCCGTGGAGCATACCCTCCCCTTTTTCAAGATCTTAAAGAAGACGGGCCCAGTGGAGTGGACCCCAGAGGCCGAGGCGGCGTTGCAAGACTTGAAGAAGTACCTCTCCTCTGCCCCGGTGCTGGTTGCACCCAAACCACAAGAACCATTGCTGCTATATCTAGCGGCAACAAACCAAGTGGTTAGCGCCGCATTAGTGGCACAGAGAGAGGTCGATGAGGAGACAGCAGCGGCGGAAGAGTCAACGGTTGGCGGGCCAGAACCCTCCTCGGTAGGGCTCGGTCCCGGCAAGACTAAGTCCCCGATAGGGCTTGGTCCTGGCAAGACTGACGCCAGTACAAATGGACCCACACGGCCAGGTGAAGTGGCGCAAAGGAAGAAGATGGTGTAGCACCCGGTTTACTTCGTCAGCTCCCTCTTGCAGGGAGCTAGGTCGAGGTATTCAGGTGTGCAAAAAATTGCTCTTCGGCCTCCTTATGGCCTCGAGGAAGCTGCACCACTACTTCCAAGCGCACGAGATCACCGTGGTTACCCGCCTTCCATTGCAACGGATACTGCATAACCCAGATGCAACAGGAAGGATCATGGAATGGGCCCTGGAGCTGGCAAGTTTTGGTCTAAAGTTTGAAAGTACCTCGACGATCCAGAGCAGAGTCTTGGCGGAGTTTGTTGCAGAATGGACCTCGACGCCTGACGAAGAGGTACAGGAGACTACCCTCCCCGGCGAGGAAACAAGCGGCAACTGGATCATGTACTTTAATGGGGCCTTTTCGCTGCAAGGCGCCGGTGCTGGTGTGCTGCTTGTCGCACCCACCGGAGAGCACCTCAAGTACGTCATCCAAATGCACTTTCCCCGGGAGATGTCAACCAACAACACCGCCGAGTACGAGGGTTTGCTTGCTGGTCTCAGGATCGCAGCGGACCTCGGAGTCAAAAAGCTCATCGTCGGGGGTGACTCGCAACTAGTCATGAGGCAGGTCAACAAAGATTATCAAAGCTCATTGATGGAAGCTTACGTAGATGAGGTGAGGAAACTGGAGGAGCGCTTTGACAGTATACAAGCGGAGCATGTCCCTCGGGCGGAGAACGACATCGCCGACTACCTGTCAAAGCACGCTGCCCTCAAGCTACCTGTGGAACCAGGTACTTTTGTGCTTCAGTTAACTCAACCATCCGTTGAGCTGTCGACCGGGCAGAACAAGCAGAGGAAGCTAGGCTCCGGCAAGTACTTCCCCACCGAGCTCCCCGGAGCCACCGGCGAAGATGTTGTTGTGGATGCCAATCCTGCCGCGGGACAACCGACTCTGGCAGGACCTCAGGTCATGGCCGTGGAGGCGGCCGTTCCCATGGCAGAAGAGATGCCTTCGGTCCTTGTCGTTGAGCCACAGGCTCCGGCATGGGCGCAGCACATCGTCTGATTCCTTCAAAAAGGAGAGCTTCCTGAGGAGCAGGAAGAGGCAGAAAGAGTAGCCCGCGGGTCTGCTCTGTACCAATTCGTTGATAACGTATTGTACAGAAAAAGACCGAATGGGGTGAAATTGAAGTGCATCTCCTGGGAGGAAGGACAAAAGCTGTTGGCAGAGATACATGGAGGCATATGTGGCTCCCACATAGGGTCGAGGGCCCTTGCCGGCAAGGTTTCTTCTGGCCCACCGCCCTCCAGGATGCGACGGCACTAGTAACCAAGTGTGAAGCATGCCAGTTCCATTCGAAGAAGCTTCATCAACCAGCTCAAGCCCTTCAAACTATCCCTCTCTCCTGGCCCTTCTTGGTCTCGGGGCTCGACATATTGGGCCCTTTCCCCCGTGCTATCGGGGGCTTTGAGTACTTTTACATCGCAATCGACAAGTTCACAAAGTGGCCAGAGGTGGATGCAGTGAGGAAGGTGACGGCGCAGGCAGCCATCAAGTTCTTCAAGGGACTAGTGTGCCATTTTGGGATACCCAACAGGGTCATCATCGACAATGGCACACAGTTCACAAGCCATGCCTTCATGTAATACATTGAGGATCTCGGTAGCAGGGATTGTTTTGCCTCCGTGGCACATCCACGGAGCAACGGCCAAGCGGAGAGAGCAAATGTTGAAGTCTTGTGAGGCTTAAGAACGAAGACTTTTGACAGGCTGCACAAAAGTGGAAGACGCTGGATTGATGTGTTGCCGACGGTTCTTTGGTCGATCAGAACAACGCCAAATCGAGCCACTGGCCAGACACCCTTTGCCCCGGTCTACTGGGCAGAAGCAGTTCTCCCCACGGAACTCATATACGGTTCACCTCGAGTGCTCGCTTATGATGAGCTTGAGCAAGAGCGATTGCGGCAAGATGATGCAACGCTCCTTGAGGAAGATCGTCTTCGGGCGGCTGTGAGAGCAGCACGCTACCAGCAAGCCTTGCGCCACTACCATAGCCGCAAGGTCCATGCCCGGAGCCTTGAGGAAGGCAACCTTGTTCTTCGGCATGTTCAGTCGGCCAAGAATTCCAACAAGTTGATGCCGAAGTGGGAAGGCCCTTATCGGGTAACATGAGTCACCAGGCTCGGCGCAGTCCGCCTGGAGACCGAAGATGTCGTTCCAGTAAGTAACTCCTGGAACATCGAGCATCTTCGCAAGTTTTACCCATAAGGCGCGGCTGCAGGCCTCCCGGCAAGCCACCCTTTTGTACTAGCCTTGCCGGCAAGGCATGTAACCCTTTGTACAAAGCCAGGCGCAGACCCTGAGCACTAATAAACGAAGCGCTGGCGCCCTAAGTTATAGCATGCATGCTAGGTCAAGTCTCCGCCTCGGTTAGGGTCGATAGTGCTTGGCAGCGGCTAACCCCTAGCTTTGAGGTTGAGTATGCATCTCTTTGTTTCTTCCCTATCCTTTTTAGTTCGCAGGACACGTAAGTATTTCTGCCGAGCTGTTTGGAAGAGAGGAACGGACCGGTGCCCCGACCCCGGCAAGCCAAGGTTACCGGGGGCTACAAATACAAAGATCCGTCCGCGGCAAGCCAAGGTTGCCAGGGGCCGCAGGTCCAGATAAGTCTTTTATCCTCTATCATGCATTTCGTTATGAACTGGGGTATGTGAAACCACGTTTTATATCCAAGCTACCGTGCTCCCCTCTTTTCAAACCCAAGGATTATCTCCTGGGTCCGAAGTTGGTCGTAGTCGCGGCAGCAAGGGTATAGAACGTGGAGCCCAAACTCATCTCATCCTTGCCTCTGCCAAGAGCGTGAGAAAGGTCGAGCAAGATGGGGGAACGGCGAGGCCTGTTGCCGGGCGAAAAACGTTTACTTTAGATGGCAACAAGGATTCGATCCTTGCCGTGGGTTTCACCCGCGAACGAAAAGCCTGGCAAACATCACTTTTTCATTAAAAACATCCCGTACAGGTACAGTTCATATGAAATGAAAAACATGAACAGGGGGATTACAAGTTCTAAATCTAACAAAGGCCCGGAGGCTTACAGGACTAAAAAGACATAAGGTGCCCGTAATCCCTTTCTTGTCCCTCTCCTCAGGAAATGGAGCAAGAAGGCAAAAGGGAAAAAGGGGCGCCTAGGCGAAGCACGAGCAACAGAAGGCACCAGGAGAACATCCCGGTGTCCACCCCAAAGGGAGGTGATGATGATGACATAAGAAGAGCTGGAAGACAAGGCAGCAAGACTGTCGATATGCTACGAAGGCGTCGGTGCCCGTGTATTCCGACTTGACGGCCTTGCCGCCCGCCCTCTTCCACTTCCACAGCCTCCCCACGCCAGCCGCCCAAGGAGGCGACCCCGAGAAGTTCAAGGAGCCGGCGACACGGATGATGGGGTCACTGGTGCCACTCGGAGCGGTGCCCGACACCTAGTCGGACCCGTCATCCTGCCGCCTGCTACCCTCGTCGTCGCTGCCGCTGTCCTCCTCATCACCCTCGCTCGAGGAGGAATCTTCATCATCGGAGGAGCTCTCCACGCAGCACCTTACACGAGTCCCGAAGTGCCCGAAGATCTTGACGGAGAGGAGGCCACCCTCCAATAATTTGAAATGGAGAGTGAGCCCCTCCGTCAAGCTATGGACGCGGGTGAAAGTCTTCCACCCTTGACGGAGGTATACATGACGTGAGGGGCGGGGAACTCGACATCGGCCCATATGTCGTTGTTCCCACAACCCCTCATATGAAGCTGCAACGCCTGCGGTGGATCCAGCTCCATCTCCCGCGCAAAAGGAGTCGGGAGGCAAAGACGACGGCATGGCGGCTGGCGCAGCCTGATGAAGAACTCACAAGGGTTGGCCCTAACGTGGCCCTCCACCGGAGGAGGGGCCACTGGCGGAGGCGAAGCCGATCTGCCGCCCCGCCCTCCTCTCCCTCGAGCGCCACAGCGCCTTGACCTCTCCCCCTCCCCCTCCCTCTAACAGGTGGCTCCACCGCCATGAGCTCTAAGGGAGGAGCAATGCATTGTCGAGCCGAGACCCTCGCTGCCACCGATGAAATGTCGCCGCGCCCCCTCGCCATGGCAGAAGAAAGGAGGAAGCAGGAATGGGGAGACAGATGGCGAAGGGTTGAAAGGCACCGTTCCTCCCGCTCCCCTCTTTATAAAGGGGCGGGGGCGAGGCTAGGCCGCCCCCTCTCGGCCAATCCGGCCCATTGAAGCGACAGCGAGCGAGGCCGTCGACCGCCCTCCCCGCTCCATTGAAGGCGCGTGGGAATTGACCCACGCATGCGCACAAATCCCCACATCCCACGCGCATGTCATTCACCCTGCATCGTGCATGCAGTGAACGTGGTGCGAGGGATAGGCGTAGTGGGACGTGTGGAGCGACGGTTCCCAAGCGAGGGCAGTAAATGAGCAGCGGCCCTGCGGTCTCAATGAGCAGCGACGGTTCCGTCATGCGCGCGCACGACCCCCACGTCACGCGTTCAACGCAGGACATGGGGAAGCGCAGCGGACGGAGCAGTTACCGCCGTAAAAATCCGCCCCAACTGCCCGCGCACTGTCCTGGGCCTGGCCCAACAACGTGATGCGCTTATATATGGCCTAGGCCCGGGGGCTCCTGTTGGTGTACAAAAGCAGGGGCTCTGCTTTTGACCCCTTTACTTGTGCACGGGCAGTCAGAGCCACCCGCCACGGCCATGCATAACAGGGCAGGAAAGGGAAGCCGGAGAGAAACCGATGGCGCAAGACAAACAAAGCAATGACAAGGACCAAGGCCACAAAGATCGGATGGACGAAGCAGGTTTCCCTGGCAAGGACTCTTGCCGGGGCAGCCTCAGCGGCCCCGGCAAGACCCTTGCTGGGGAAGCTCGCCTACACCAGCTGAGCGAGCCACCTTTGAGCCCACCAACGCTAAACAAACGTATTGGGACATGGCTCGGGAGGCACCTCCGTGGTGGCATGCAGATATTTGTGAAGACAAAGAATAGTCAAGATCAAATGAGAACAGGAAGGCAATAATCCTCGGCAGGGTTCTTGCCGAGGAAGCCCACGAGACCCTCGGCAAGGTCCTTGCCGGGGATGATGGCGTGCCGCGGCAATACCCTTGCCGGGCTACCCGGCAAGGCCCTCGCCAAGCGCGCCAGTAGGGCCACTGCCAGGCCCACGCCAGCCAAGTCTCTGCCGCTATTCGCATGTAGCTGCCGACCCAACCAGCTGGGCAGGCACCTGCGTGGCAACATGCATCCCTTCATGGAGGCTCCACCACCGTGCCACCTCAACTGCCTGCCTGCCTACATGGCACCGCATGCATCGCTGGCAAGGGCGCATGTCAAAGCAAGGAGGAGCGGCGACGGACGGGATGGGCCTCGCTCCCATCCCCGATAAAGTGAAGGGACACCTAAGCCTCGCATTAAATGCACTTTGTCCTGTAATACCAGCGATAAGCTCACAACACTGTAGCACTTTCCAGCTTGTGTGTGCCACTATGGCAGCCCCTTTCGCCTATAAAAGGAGGCCCATGGCGCACTTGAGAAGGATTCGGCTCTTTCGAACCTGGCAGCACCCAGAGCTAGTTCAAGAGCTCAAGAACACTAAATACATCCACCAAAGCAGGATCGTAGGGTTTTACGCATATTTGCAGCCCGAACCTGGGTAAATCCCCTTTGTGCTGTCTACTAGTCCTGCTCTTCTCATGATCCCCGCGCCCCGCAACTGTAGTAGGGATTCCAGTGATCCCATAGGTGTCGTTTCCCACCGACACATCATGCCTCCCGACTAGGGATGATACCTCTGAAGGTCATGCTGCTTTGCTCAATGCTGCTCTTGTCTATTTCCATTTTGTTAAGAGTTTCCTCGTAGATGAGGTTTAATCCGCTACCGCCATCCATGAGCACTTTAGTAAGCCGGAAGCTGTTCACAATTGGACTAAGGACCAAAGCGGCTGGTGCTCGGACTATTCGGAATTGAGGCTCGTCACTGGAATTGAAGGTTATGGTCGTGTCGTTCCATGGATTTATTGCTGCCACGTGGCAGACTTCGATGAGGCTGCGGAGTGCTCGCTTGCGCCTATTATTTGAGGCAAAAGTCTTGAAGACTGTAAATACTGTATTGTTATTTTCCGCGGGATAGTGCTCTGCGGTATTGTTGATGAGGAGATCCTCACCGCTCTTAGGCACCTGCCGGAGTATCTAACATGCCCTACGGTTGTGTGTTGGTATGGTATCAGGTGTACTATGAATTTTGCATGGCCCATTGATCCATCCCTTCCGCACCCTATAGTGGGCTTTGTTTCTTTGTGACTGGACCGGGTGACTTGCGAGAGTGCACCCTTTTAGTTCGGACGAGGGGTTTAGTGAGAGCCGGAGGATCCCAGAATTTTGTTTGGGTTTTCCAAGCACTTTCCATCACACAGTACTTTTGTACTATGGCCGCCAAGTCAGCAAAGTGTGCTATGTCACGGCGACTTATGGCGTTGAGGATTCCCTTGTCTGTGCAATTTTTGCAAAAGAATGAAATTGCGTCTTCCTCGCGACTGTACTGTCTCTTAGATCAACTTGCAAAAGTGATGTACTGTCTCTTAGATCACTTGTGTCTAGGTGTGTGGGTAGATTTAGGTCCAAACCCTGACCCGATCTGAGACCCAGGGGCCGAGGAGCTTCCGAGCTTGACAGTTCGGGCTCCGAGATATTGCCCAATTTTCTGGCCCGCTGTCCGATTCTAGGTTCGGAACTTGGGCCATGTTCTCCCGTAGAAGGGTATCTGGCTCGGAGAGCTCGGAAATCTGGACATAGTTCGTCCTCAAGATAGAGGAAGAATCGCTGCATTGCTCCTCCACCACCGCTATCTGATGGGTGACCGGCGGAGAGTTAATCTCCCTTTGGTCGGGTTTAAGCCCGATCCGATCATAGTCCATAGTGACTCCCATGGCGGCGATGTGATCCAAGAGCTCGTTCAAGGAGGAGAGCTCCATTGGATCCATCTGCTCGGTGAATTCCGGGCTGGCATGGAGGCTGTTTTTGATGACCCGAGAAGTCATCGTCGGCGCGACGGCCGAACGGGCGGTCATGACGAAGCCGCCTAGTCGAAGAGTTTGGCCTATAGCCAGGGCTCCCCCAGAGGTGATGTTGTCCTTGACAACAAGGCGACCCATCAAGCCTTACCATGACGGCACTGCGGAACTCTCAATGAAAGCACCAATGCCGGTGTCAAAACCAGCGGCTCTCGGGTAGGGGGTCCCGGACTGTGCGTCTAAGGCTAATGGTAACAGGAGGCGGGGGACATAATGTTTACCCAAGTTCGGGCCCTCTCAATGGAGGTAATACCCTACTTCCTGCTTGATTGATCTTGATGATATGAGTATTACAAGAGTTGATCTACCACGAGATCATAGAGGCTAAACCCTAGAAGCTAGCCTATGATTATGATTGTTCTTGTCCTATGGACTAAACCCTCCGGTTTATATAGACAAGGGAGGGGGCTAGGGTTACATAGAGTCGGTTACAGAGAAGGAGATCTACATATCTGAATTGCCAAGCTTGCCTTCCATGCAAAGGAGAGTCCTACCCGGACACGGGACGAAGTCTTCAATCTTGTATCTTCATAGTCCAATAGTCTGACCAAAGTATATAGTCCGGCTGTCCGAGGACCCCCTAATCCAGGATTCCCTAAATGATCAACATAGAGATGTTCACCACTGAAAACTACTCCATCTCACGTGATGATCATACATGGTTTGGTTGATATTAATCGCGTGATCATTTAGATGACTAGAGGGATGTATATCTAAGTGGGAGTTCTTAAGTAATATGATTAATTGAACTTTAATTTATCATGAACTTAGTCCTGATAGTATTTTGCAAATTATGTTGTAGATCAATTGCTCGCATTATAGCTTCCCTGTGTTTTTTATATGTTCCTAGAGAAAACTAAGTTGAAAGATCATAGTAGCAACGATGCGGACTGGGTCCATGATCTAAGCAGTATCCTCATTGCTGCGCAGAAGAATTATATCCTTGATGCACCACTAGGTGAGACCTATTACAGGAGCAGATGCACACGTTATGAACGTTTGGCTAGCTCAATATGATGACTACTTGATAGTTTAGTGCACCATGCTTTACGGCTTAGAACCGGGACTTCAAAAAAGTTTTTGAAATGTCACGAAGCATATGAGATGTTCCAGGAGCTGAAATTGGTATTTCAGACTCATGCCCGTGTCAAGAGGTATGAGACCTCTGACAAGTATTTTTCCTAAAAGATGGAGGAGAATTGCTCAACTAGTGAGCATGTGCTCAGAATGTATGGGTGCTACAATCACTTGAATCAAGTGGGAGTTAATCTTCAAGATAAGATAGTGATTGGCAGAGTTCTCTAATCACCATCACAAAGTTACTGGAACTTTGTGATGAACTATAGTACGCAAGGGATGACGAAAATGATTCCCGAGATCTTCGTGATACTAAAATCGACGAAGGTAGAAATCAAGAAAGAACATCAAGTGTTGATCATTAAACAAGACCACTAGTTTCAAGAAAAGGGCAAAGGGAAAGAAAGGCAACTTCAAGAAGAATGACAAGCAAGTTGTCACTCCCGTGAAGAAGCCCAAAGCTAGACCTAAGCCTGAAACTGAGTGCTTCTACTGCAAAGGAAATGGTCACTGGAAGTGGAACTGCCCCAATTTTTTGGCGGATAAGAAGGATGGCAAAGTGAACAAAGGTATATTTGATATACATATTATTGATGTGTACCTTACTAGTGCTCATAGTAATCCCTGGGTATTTGATACTTGTTCGGTTTCTAAGATTAGTAACTCAAAATAGGAGTTGCAGAATAAATAGAGACTAGTTTAGGGTGAAGTGATGATATGTTGGAAGTGGTTCCAAGATTGATATGATCATCATCGACCACTCCCTATACTTTTGGGATTAGTGTTGAACCTAAGTAAATGTTATTTGGCGTTTGCCTTGAGCATGAATATGATTAGATCATGTTAATTGCAATATGGTTATTCATTTAAGACAGAGAATAATTGTTATTCTGTTTACATGAATAAAACCTTCTATGGTCATACACCCAATGTTGATGGTTTATTGAATCTTGATCGTGGTAATACACATATTCATAGTATTGATGCCAAAAGATGCAAAGTTTATAATGATAGTGCAACTTATTGGTGGCACTGCCGTTTGGGTCATAATAGTGTGTCCGAGCATCGTAACCACACTTTATTGGATATGGTGCGATCTAAGATGTCTCTTATCGATTTACCACTGTCATTTTGGGGTTATGCATTAGAGACAGCTGCATTCACGTTAAACAGGGCACCACTGAAATCCGTTGAGACGACGCCTTATGAACCGTGGTTTGGCAAGAAACCAAACTTGTCGTTTCTTAAAGGTTGGGGCTGCGATGCTTATGTGAAAAAGCTTCAACCTGATAAGCTCGAACCCAAATCGGAGAAGTTCATCTTGATAGGATACCCAAAGGAAATTGTTGGGTGCACCTTCTATCACAGATCCGAAGGCAAAATCTTTGTTGCTAAAAATGGATCCTTTCTAGAGAAGGAGTTTCTCTCGAAAGAAGTGAGTGGGAGGAAAGTAGAACTTGATGAGGTAATTATACCTTCTCCCGAATTGGAACGTAGTTCATCACAGAAATTAATTTCAATGATTCCTACGCCAATTAGTGAGGAAGCTAATGATGATGATCATGAAACTTCAGATCATGTTACTACCAAACCTCGTAGGTTAACCAGAGTACGATCCGCACCAGAGTGGTACGATAATCCTATTCTGGAAGTCATGTTACTAGACCATGATAAACCTACGAACTATGAGGAAGCGATGATGAGCCCAAATTCTGCAAAATGGCTTGAGGCCATGAAATTTGAGATGGGACCCATGTATGAGGACAAAGTGTGGACTTTGGTGGACTTTCCCGATGATCGGCAAGCCATTAAGAATAAATGGATCTTCAAGAGGAAGACAAACGTTGATAGTAGTGTTACTATCTATAAAGCTCAACTTGTCTCAAAATGTTTTTTGACAAGTTCAAGGAGTTGACTACGATGAAAATTTCTCACTCGTAGCGATACTTAAGTGTTTCCGAATCATGTTAGCAATTGCTACATTTTATGATTATGAAATTTGGCAGATGGATGTCAAAATTGCATTCCTGAATGGATTTCTAGAAGAAGAGTTGTATATGATGCAACCAGAAGGTTTTGTCAATCCAAAGGGTGCTAACAAAGTGTGCAAGCTCCAGCGATCCATTTATGGACTGGTGCAAGCCTCTCGGAGTCGGAATAAACGCTTTGATAGTGTGATCAAAGCATATGGTTTTATACAGACTTTTGGAGAAGCCTGTATTTACAAGAAAGTGAACAGGAGCTCTGTAGCATTTCTAATATTATAAGTGGATGACATATTGTTGATTGGAAATGATATAGAATTTTTGGACAGCATAGAGGGATACTTGAATAAGAGTTTTTCAATGAAAGACCTCAGTGAAGCTACTTACATATTGGGCATCTAGATCTATAGAGATAGATCAAGACGCTTAATAAGATTTTTCAATGAGTAAATACCTTGACAAGATTTTGAAAGAGTTCAAAATGGATCAATCAAAGAAGGAGTTCTTGTCTGTATTACAAGGTGTAAAGTTGAGTAAGACCCAAAGCCCGACCATGGCAGAAAATAGGAAGAGAATGAAAGTCATTCCCTATGCCACAGTCATAGGTTCTATAAAGTATGATGTGCTGTGTACCAAACCTATTGTGTACCTTGCCATGAGTTTGGCAAGGGGGTACAATAGCGATCTAAGAGTAGATCACTAGACAGCGGTCAAAATTATCCTTAGTGAGGACTAAGGAAATGTTTCTCGGTGATGGGGGTGATAAAGAGTTTGTCATAAAGAGTTACATCGATGCAAGCTTTTACACCGATCCAAATGACTCTAAGTCTCAATCTGGATACATATTGAAAGTGGGAGCAATTGGCTAGAGTAGCTCCATGCAGAGCATTGTAGACATAGAATATTTGCAAAATACATACGGCTCTGAATGTGACAGACCCGTGGACTAAACTTCTCTCGTAAGCAAAACATGATCACACCTTAGTAATCTTTGGGTGTTAATCACATAGAAATGTGAACTAGATTATTCACTCTAGTAAACCCTTTGGTTGTTGGTCACATGGCGATGTGAACTATAGGTGTTAATCACATACAGATCTGAACTATTGATGTTAAATCACATGGCGATGTGACTAGATTATTGACTCTAGTGCAAGTGGGAGACTAAAGGAAATATGCCCTAGAGGCAATAATAAAGTTATTATTTATTTCCTTGTTTCATGATAAATGTTTATTATTCATGCTAGAATTGTATTAACCGGAAACTTAGTACGTGTGTGAATACATAGACAAAACATAGTGTCCCTAGAATGCCTCTACTTGACTAGCTCGTTAATCAAAGATGGCTATGTTTCCTAACCATAGACATGTGTTGTCATTTTATGAACGGGATCGAAACATTAGGAGAATGATGTGATGGACATGACCCATCCGTTAGCTTAGCATTATGATCATGTCAGTTTCATTGCTACTGCTTTCTTCATGACTTATACAAGTTCCTCATACTATGAGATTATACAACTCCCGAGTACCGGAGGAACACTTTGTGTGCTACCAAATGTCACAACATAAATGGGTGATTATAAAGCCTTGCAAGCATAAACCGAAGGTGTGTCCGAAGGTGCTCTACAGGTGTCTTCGAAGGTGTTTGTTGGGTTGGCATAAACCGAGATTAGGATTTGTCACTCCGTGTTTTGGAGAGGTATCTCTGGGCCCTCTCGGTAATACTCATCACAATAAGCCTTGCAAGCATTGTAACTAATGAGTTAGTTGTGGGATGAAGTATTACGGAACAAGTAAAGAGACTTGCCGGTAACGAGATTGAACTAGGTATGATGATACCGATGATCGAATCTCGGGCAAGTAACATACCGATGACAAAGGAAACAACGTATGCTGTTATGCGGTTTGACCGATAAAGATCTTTGTAGAATATGTAGGAACCAATATGAGCATCCAGGTTCCGCTATTGGTTATTGATCGGAGACGTGTCTCGGTCATGTCTACATAGTTCTCAAACCCGTAGGGTCCGCACGCTTAATGTTCGATGACGATTGGTATTATGAGTTTATGTGGTATGATGTAATGAAGGTTGTTCGGAGTCCCGGATATGATCACGGCCATGACGAGGAGTTTTGAAATGGCCGAGACATAAAGAATGATAGATTGGACGACTATATTCGGACACCTGAAGTGTTCGGAAGAAGTTTCGGATAAAACCGGAGTGCCGGAGGGTTATGGGAACCCCCCGGGGGAACTAATGGGCCTCGATGGGCCTTAGTGGGACTTAGTGGAGAGAGAGAGGGGGGTGTCCAGGGTAGGCCGCGCGCCCCCTCCCCCTTGAGTCCGAATAGGAAATGGAAGGGGGGGGCGACGCCCCCCTTTCCTTTCCCCTCGCCCTCTCCTTCCTTCCCCCTCTCTCCCTTTAGGTGGAAACCTACTAGGACTTGGAGTCCTAGTAGGATTCCCCTCTTGGGGGCGCGCCGAGGAGGGCCAGCAGGCCTCCCCTCTCCTCCTTTATGTACGGGGGAGGGGGCACCCCATAGACACACAAGTTGATCTTTTAGCCGTGTGCGGTGCCCCCTCCACAGTTTTCCACCTCGGTCATATCGTCGTGGTGCTTAGGCGAAGCCCTGTGCCGGTAACTTCATCATCACTGTCACCACGCCGTCGTGCTGACGGAACTCTCCCTCGGCCTCAACTGGATCTAGAGTTCGAGGGACGTCACCAAGCCGAACGTGTGCAGATCGCGGAGGTGTTGTGCATTCGGTACTTGATCGGTTGGATCACGAAGATGTTCAACTACATCAACCGCGTTACATAATGCTTCCGCTTTCGGTCTATGAGGGTACATGAACACACTCTCCCCCCGTTTCTATGCATCACCTAGATAGATCTTACGTGTTCGTAGGATTTTTTTTTGAAATCACTACATTCCCCAACCCCACTCTCCCGCACCCTGCTGTAATCCCTACTTGAACATGGTGCTTTATGCTACATATTATGATCCAATTATGTGTTGCCATCCTATGATGTTTTGAGTAGATATCCTTTGTCTTTGGGTTGATTGATGATCTAGATTGGTATGAGTTGTATGTTTTATTTTGGTGCTGTCCTATTGTGCCCTCCGTGTCGCGCAAGCGTGAGGGATTCCCGTTGTAGGGTGTTGCAATACATTCATGATTCGCTTATAGTGGGTTGCTTGAGTGACAGAAGCATAAACCCGAGTAAGGGGGTTGTTGTGTATGGGATAAAGGGGACTTGCTATGTTAATGCTATGGTTGGGTTTTACCTTAATAATCTTTAGTAGTTGCGGATGCTTGCTAGAGTTCCAATCATAAGTGCATATGATCCAAGAAGAGAAAGTATGTTAGCTTATGCCTCTCCCTCATACGAAATTCCAATAGTGATTACCGGTCTTGTTAACAATTGCCTAGGATAATTGCGCACATCGACCTATCATTATTCCACACTCGCTATTTATAATATTTAGAAATATATTCTAACTCTATGATAACATCACCTACTTTTATATTTTAGCTCTCCGATTTCATGCAAAGTTATCCTCTTCATACCCACAACGTAGTTTTATTTCTTGTTTCTAGTTGGAAGCAAACGCTCGGTGTACGTAGAGTCGTATCAGTGGCAGATAGGACTTGAGAGAATATTGATCTTGCCTTTAGCTCCTTGTGGGTTCGACACTCCATACTTATCACTTCCACCTTTGGGAATTGCTATGATGATTCCCTGCACTTGGGGACTATCAGTCCACCATCGACACCACGATCATCCGTTAGTTCTTCCTCACCATCCCGTCGGACCTCTTTCAGACGGTCGTGCAGGACGGTGACGATGCCTGCACCGTGTGGACCAAGCTGAACGGGCTCTTCACCAACAACCAGCTCCAGTATTGTGTTTTTTTTGCAGCAAGAGTTTTTCGGGTGTCATCAGGATAACACCTCCGTCGACGACTATTGTCGCCACTTGAAGACTCTCGCTGACGAGCTCCGCGATATTGGTGTGAGGATAGATGACGACCTCCTCCTCAGCACGCTCACCGCCACGCTCAATGGACTTCAGCAATGCCGCGGCGAACCTCAGCCTCATCCCCAAACCATCCTTCGCCAAGTTCGTTGCGTACCTCCGCTTGGAGTAGCGGTGCATGAAGCAGGTGAAGGCACGGGCCATCCACACCGCCCTTGCCGCTGGCACCACTCACGGCGGGTCCTCGGCGCCTCCCGCTGCCCCGGCCGCGCCACCCGGCGCCCTTCCCGGCGCTGCCGCCGTACCCGGTGTCGTGGTTCTAAGTCTGACAGTAGTGTAGGGGGGGTACTAAGGAGAGGCAAGATCCTAGCTATGGAGTAGTTGTGCACACAAGTGTTTTACGAGTTCAGGCCCTTCTCGGAGGAAGTAACAGCCCTACGTCTCGGAGCCCGGAGGCGGTCGACTGGATTATATGTGTGAGAGTTACAGGGGTGCGAACCCTTCTGCCAGTGGAGGGGGGTGGCTTATATAGAGGATGTCAAGACCCCAGCCAGCCCACGTAGCGGAGGGTTAAAGTACATTAAGGTCTGGCATTACTGGTAACGCCTTACATAAAGTGTCATAATGACCATAAAGACTACTTAATTACAGACCGTTTGGATATGGAGTAGATCTTGAACTCCTGGTGGTCGAGTGGGTCTTCATGGTCGAGTGTCTTCAGGTTCGTCGAGTGTCTTCTAGTCTGTCGAGTGGAGTCCCTCTTGGTCGACTGGAAGACAGCTTCTTCTAAAAGATGTCCTCAGGGAGGGTACCTTGGACAGGTCCATGACCCTACCCTAGGTACATGACTTCATCCTTAGCCCCCGAATGGATCGAGGTTTGAGTGAGGAAGGAGTTGGCAATCTTTCTGACCTGCCTTCTGGTGTTGTAAATGTGTTTTGCTCTGGATCAATGACTTTCAAGTGAGGATGTCAACTTTCTTTCAGTCGCCTTGATCCATTCTTTATATCTGTCGAGTGAACTTCATGAACTTGGAAATTTCCGAGCGACGGATCGCAAGAGATCTTCCGTCTAACAAGTTGTCCTGCGGTTAGCGGATTTAATGGGATCCGAATTTTGCGAAGCATGCGAAGCGGGGAAGGCCGCGGTACTCGGATGGGATAAGGCAGAGACGCCTCGATTCCTGCACCGCCTTTTTCGCCACGTATCGTTCGCGCGACTGTTTCGGGATTTGACAGGATTCCCTGGGCCTACCTGTGAGCCACTCGGAAGTGACTCCATATAAGGAACCGGGCGGAGGTTTTTGAACAGTGCCTCCTCATTTTCCCCTCCCTCGTATCCAGATTCATCCGCTGCGCTCGCCAACTGCTCCGCGCCGCTGCTCCGTTCCAGCCTCGTCGGCGACAATGGTGAAGGAGAAGATGGCGGCTTTGGAGCGGGCGAAGAAGGTGACGGCGCGGGCGAAGGGGAGAGTGACCAGTCAGGGTGGTTCCTCATTGCGGTCCCGCCTGCCACAAGGTTGGATCCAAGGGGATTGGATCCGTTCGACCATCACTCAGAAGGATCTCGACGACCTGGCCAATGAGGGGCTGATCGAGCATGGAGCAGCGAGGCTTCCGGGGACGGAGTGGCAGCCGCAGCCTCAGGAGGGTGAGTGTGTCCTCCTAGCGACTCATGTCGATCATGGGTTTTCTTTGCCGCCGCATCTCTTCTTTCGGGGGTTTCTGAACTTCTTCGGGGCTCAGCTCCATCACTTCACACCCAATTCTATTGCCTATCTCGCCGCTTTCGTGTCTCTGTGCGAAAACTTCTTGGGTTGTCGGCCGCATTGGGGCCTTTTCAAACACATATTCACTTGCCGCTCTCAGACGGCCAAAAAGGCCAATCCGAATGACGAGAGAACCCAAGTAATCTAGATGTGTGGGGGTCTTGGGGTCCAGATGAGGAGTAGAAGTGCCTCTCCAGCTATGACCCTTCCCAAGTCAGTTAGAGGGTGGCAGTCGACCTGGTTCTACTGCCAAGACCGGTCGACGCCAGGGCAGTCGACTGGGCTCCCTCCCTTCACCATGAGTCGAGTGAACAAGCCATCTTCTCTGAAAGTGATTCCGGAGGAGAAGGCTCAGGTTAAAATGCTGATGGAGCGGGTAGTCCAACTCATTCGTGATGGCATAACTGGCATGGATCTTCTGGAGGTTTTCCTTCGACAGCGTATCCAGCCACTCCAGTACCGGGGTCACCCGATGTGGTTGTACTCTGGTACTGAAGACACCACTCGGGTCCACCCAGAAGAGGTCGACGATGTCACAATGGAGAGGTGGATGACTGCCATCACGGGGAACAAGGACAACCCTCATGGAGCCAGGAGGATCCCGCCACTCGACCAATCTTATGAGGCAGACAAGGTATGACCACTTATCTCCGATTGTAATCATGCGTCGTCCATTCTGTTTTGATATAGGTCAGTCGATCGACTTTTGTCTTGTTTGTTGTCTTTCAGGCCACCACTGAGTTGTATTCGATGCCCAACGGGGCGCAAGCACAGACCGAGGAGGAGGAAGGGAGTGGAGGCGAAAGTCAAGAGGAGTGGGAGTCGGTCGGTGATGAGGATGATGAAGATGCAGGCTCCGATGAGGAGGAGGAGGAAGTTGTGCCTCCCCGTTCTAAAAGAAGATCCAAGCTCGCCCACGACCCTGCGGTCGAACGTGGCAAGGGAGTCGTGCCTGCTGGGTAATCGACGAAATGCCCTCGGACGACTTCACCGGCGCCGACTGAGAAGGCGTCGAAGCAACCCCGAGCGGCCCTGACAAAGCCGGCGAAGGCTCTACTGAAGATGAGGATGGAGATCCCGACTGTTTATGGGTAACAGCATAACTCATGTTTTTTCCTTTTAACATGGATATATTCTTTGTCGACTCGATCGATGACCGACTAATTTTTGAAATCGCAGTGCTGCTACTTCTGAAACTTCAGCCAGGCATGAGGATCAAGAAATGGAAGATGCTGCTACTTCTCATCCTGGTATGATCTGCGCAGTTTCGCTTTCGGTCGATTGGATCTTTATTTTTGACTTTGTACTTTTTCTGCAGCTCCACCTAGCGTTATCATCGATCTCCCTGACGATGACGATGAAGCGCCGCTGAGGCAAAGGAGGAGCAGGAAGTCGACTGCTGGCAAGACTGCTCAGGTTGCGTCAGCACCTGAACCATTGGTTCCAGAGGGGAGCAATGTTGCTCAGGCTACTGTGTCTTTTGCGGATCCGTTGACAAGTGCCCATCCTCCGGCGTCAAGTGCTGATCCACCTTCTCTCTTCTCCACATACCATGTCCCGGAGGACCAGGCGGGCGCTACCAAGGAAGCCATACGCCAAGCGGGGATCATGATGGAGCAGGTGAAGGCAATCCGAGTCGCCAGCCAAGCAGCTTACGACACGAGTTCAGCTCTTCAGATCAATGTCCAGGTTAGTTGAACACCGACTGAAAATCTTAGTGTTTGTCATGCACCCAGTGGGTGTGTCAATTGGAATGTCTGTATTAGTGGGGGCACGCTGAGTGCACCCACTGGGTGTAGTCCCCGAGACTACAGTGGACTGCTTGCAGTCGACTGTAGTCTTTAAGCCTTGAACTTTCTCATTTTTACTTGTTTCACTCGAACTGGTCGAGTGGAATCATGGAACCGGTGGGGGCACGCCGAGTGCACCCACTGGGTGTAGTCCCCGAGACCGTGGTCGACTGCTGGCAGTCGGCTATGGTCTGAATAATTCTTCTTCTTTTTTGTCTAACTGCTGACAGTTAGCTGCTTCCGGTCGACTGATCGACTCTGAGTCTAGCTGATAGAACTAGTGGGGGCACGCTGAGTGCACCCACTGGGTGTAGTCCCCGAGACTACAGTTGAATGTTTAGATTCAGTTGTAGTCTTAGAAACACTACAATTTTTTTAGCCACTCAGAAGTGATCTATCTTTGATGACTGTCGACTGATCTTTCGCATAAATCTTGTGACCTTGTTTCTCGTTATACCGAGTTGGAGAACAAGCATATCCAGCTTGAACTTGATCTGAAGCTTGTCCAGGAGAACTTCACAAAGGAGAAGGAGGAGGCAAAAGGTATGTTTGGTGAGAATCTTGATGACTGTCTTTGCTTCTTGCCTTTCTCCGAGTCTGATCTTATTGGGATTTTGCAGATAAACTGAGGGATGCTCTGAAGAAGAAGGACCTTGACTTCGTCGAGGCGCAAAAAGCGGCTTCGGACAAGACCAAACTTGCAGAAGAGAAGTTGGCTTCGGTCAACAAACTTGAAGAGGAAAACACTAATCTGAAAGCTGCTCTCGACGTGGCCAACCAGGAGGTCACTCGACTGAAGAATGACAAGATGGTCCTGAGTGACAAAGCTGGCGAACTGGCAGGAAAGAAGAATGACTTGGAGGTTTATCTGGGAGGACTCACCAAGAAGCTATTCCTCATGCTCGAAGGTAACCCCTTGTATCCGACTGGTAATTATTGACTTACTGTAGGAACGTTAGCTTATCTTTGAATCGTGTCCACAGAATTCTGCCAAAACTTTGAAGAAGAGACTAGTCGAGTGGAGACTAGCTTGGACCCCATCAACTCTCTAGTGAAAGATGAAGCCGCTATGAACGTGCTCCGCCTCGAGTCTCGTGTTGCTGCAGTGGTCGACTACCTTGCAAGACTAAAGGCTGCAACGTTGCGCATCAATACATCACTCTAGCCAGAAGAAACACTTCAGAATGACCTCGAGTCTCTGATGACTCAACTGAACGAAGTTCCAAGTCGAGTGCAAGAATGGAAGAAGTCTTCTGCCAGGTGTGGTGCCGACGTTGCTCTATCCTTAGTCCGCGTCCACTGCAAGGAAGCGAGAGAAGACAAGCTGGTGTCTCTCAAGGTGGGCAATACCAGGAAGCATGACTTCCGTTCTTTCATGGAGACCTTCATTGCTGCTGCCACTCGGATCGCAGACGGGATCGATCTGGACGAGTTTGTTGCGCCTTCCAGCCCTCCGCGGGAGGGGTAAAAAACTTCTATGCTTGATGCTTTGAATTTGCCTCGGAATGCCGAGTGATTTTTGTAACCGATAAACCTTAACAGGCTCGGTGCCTGAGCACTTCTGGATCCGTAGGACGTTATCCGAACTTGGTTTGCCATTGAAATATGTTTGCTTCTGCTTTCGAACAACCATCTTTCTTGGGTTGGAATATATACTAGTGTCTGTGATGCTCTTTTGCAGGTAGGGATGAAGCACAAATTGCAATCGACTTGTACTTGTCATGCTTAGGCGAGTGCTGGGCTGCAGCTAAGCCTCCGAGTGGGAGATTTGTTCTCCACTCGACAGGATTTTCGAAACTTAGGCGGGCACTGGGCTGCAGCTAAGCCTCCGAGTGGGAGGTTTGCTCTCCACTCGGTAGGATTTTAGAAACTTAGGCGTGCACTGGGCTGCAGCTAAGCCCCCGAGTGGGAGGTTTGGTCTCCACTCGGTAGGATTTTAGAAACTTAGGCGAGCACTGGGCTGCAGCTAAGCCCCCGAGTGGGAGTTTGCTCTCCACTCGGTAAGATTTTAGAAACTTAGGCGAGCACTGGGCTGCAGCTAAGCCCCCGAGTGGGAGGTTTGCTCTCCACTCGGTAGGATTTTAGAAACTTAGGCGAGCACTGGGCTGCAGCTAAGCCCCCGAGTGGGAGGTTTGCTCTCCACTCGGTAGGATTTTCGTGGCATAGTTTTGGAGGAGAAGGTAGCAGTCGACCTGCACTTCGTCCTCCTTGCGGAGTGCATGTTGTATTTGTGGCGTAGCTCGGAAGGAGAAGGCAGGAGTC
>NC_041393.1:459619332-459630503 GCF_002162155.2 Triticum dicoccoides
CCGAGTGGGAGGTTTGGTCTCCACTCGGTAGGATTTTAGAAACTTAGGCGAGCACTGGGCTGCAGCTAAGCCCCCGAGTGGGAGTTTGCTCTCCACTCGGTAAGATTTTAGAAACTTAGGCGAGCACTGGGCTGCAGCTAAGCCCCCGAGTGGGAGGTTTGCTCTCCACTCGGTAGGTTTTTAGAAACTTAGGCGAGCACTGGGCTGCAGCTAAGCCCCCGAGTGGGAGGTTTGCTCTCCACTCGGTAGGATTTTCGTGGCATAGTTTTGGAGGAGAAGGTAGCAGTCGACCTGCACTTCGTCCTCCTTGCGGAGTGCATGTTGTATTTGTGGCGTAGCTCGGAAGGAGAAGGCAGGAGTCGACCTGCGCCTCGTCCTCTTCGCGGAGCGCACATTGTATTTTATACTTAGGCGAACACTAGGTTGCAGCTAAGCCCCCGAGTGGGAGGCTGGCTTACCACTCGGTAGGGTTTCCAAAAACTTAGGCGAGCACTGGGCTGCAGCTAAGCCTCCGAGTGGAAGGCTGGCTTACCACTCGACAGGATTTTGTTTAAACTTAGGCGAGTACTTGGACTGCAGCTAAGCCTCCGAGTGGAAGGATGGCTTACCACTCGGTAGGATTTTGTTTAAACTTAGGCGAAACGGATTCGCAGCTAAGCCTCCAAGTGGAAGGCTGGCTTACCACTCGGTAGGATTTTTTTTACAAACTTAGGCGAAACAGATTCGCAGCTAAGCCACCCACTGGGGGACTGATTTATGAGAACAAAAGCAATAACGATCACTGGGAAAATTATGAAACTCTTGGCTTTGATAAATAAACTACAGAAGTACTTTTATTACAACTCATCCGAGTGAAAACTTAAGTATAAAAGGGGCGGAGCAGCTCCGCGTTCCATGCTCGGGGCTCGTCAATCTGGTGCTCGACATTGTAAAGGCGGTATGCTCCATTGTGGAGAACCTTGGTGACGATGAAGGGACCTTCCCAAGTAGGAGCAAGCCTGTGTGGCTTCTGCTGATCCACTCAGAGAACTAAATCTCCCTCCTGGAAAGCTCGACTCTTCATGTTTTTGGCATGGAAGCGACGCAAGTCCTGCTGATAAATGGTCGATCGGATCAATGCCATCTCTCTTTCTTCTTCTAGAAGGTCGACTGCGTCCTGTCGGGCTTGCTCTGCTTCAGCTTCGGTGTAGAGTTCGACTCGGGGTGCATTGTGAAGCAGGTCACTCGGCAAGACTGCTTCAGCTCCGTAGACCAAGAAGAACGGAGTTCTCCCAGTTGACCGGTTTGGCGTGGTCCTTAATCCCCAAAGCACCGACGGAAGTTCGTCGACCCATGCACCAGCTGCGAGGTTGAGGTCGCGCATCAATCGGGGTTTCATCCCTTTGAGAATTAATCCATTTGCTCGTTCTGCCTGTCCATTCAACTGGGGGTGAGCGACTGAAGCATAGTCAACTCGTGTACCCTGAGATGTGCAGAAGGCTCTGAATTCCTCGAAGTCGAAGTTTGACCCGTTGTCTGTGATGATGTTGTGTGGAACTCCATATCTGAATATTAACTCCCTGATGAAGCTGACGGCGGTGCCGGCATCCAGATTCTTGATGGGTTTAGCCTCAATCCACTTGGTGAACTTGTCGACTGCTACCAGCACATGGGTGTAGCCATTTCTGCCTGTTCTCAGTGGTCCAACCATATCCAACCCCCATACAGCGAAAGGCCAGACGAGTGGAATGGTCTTCAAGGCTGAGGCGGGCTTGTGCGACATATTGGAGTAAAATTGACATCCTTCGCACTTGTCGACTATCTCTTTCGCCATCTCATTTGCTCTGGGCCAGTAAAAACCCGCTCGGTATGCTTTAGCCACGATGGTCCGAGAGGACGCATGATGGCCATAGGTCCCCGAGTGGATGTCGTTGAGAATCATTCGACCTTCTTCCGGTGTTATGCATTTCTGGCTGACTCCAGTCGCACTTTCTCTGTACAACTGTCCCTTCATGACAGTAAAGGCTTTGGATCGGCGGACGATCTCTCGAGCCTCTACTTCATTCTCTGGGAGCTCTTTCCTC
This sequence comes from Triticum dicoccoides, assembly GCF_002162155.2. Taxonomy (NCBI): domain Eukaryota; kingdom Viridiplantae; phylum Streptophyta; class Magnoliopsida; order Poales; family Poaceae; genus Triticum; species Triticum dicoccoides. Next base: position 459,621,396 of record NC_041393.1, read on the forward strand.
AGAATATAGGCAATATAGGGCACTGTCCAGTCGGGAATGATGACCAGAACTTCCATGATTAAGTCGACCACAGCTGGGACCTCGACTTCAGTCGGATCTGTGGCGCTTTTTGGCTTCGGGGCTTCCTCGGTGAAAGGATCTTCTTGAACCGATGGCGTGTGAACATGCTCCAAAAACACGCCACTTGGAATGGCTTCTCTTTTGGAACCTATCTTCGCCAAGTCATCGGCTGCTTGATTTTTCAGTCGGGGGACGTGATGGAGCTCTAATCCCTCAAATTTCTTCTCCAGCTTTCTGACTGCATTGCAGTAACAAGTCATGGCTGGGCTTCTGACGTCCCACTCCTTCATAACTTGGTTAACCACCAAATCTAAGTCACCATAGACCATGAGGCGACGGACGCTGAGTGAAATGGCCATACGCAACCCGTACAAGAGTGCTTCGTATTCTGCTTCATTGTTGGAGGAATCAAAGTGAATCTGGAGTACATATCTGAGCTTATCTCCTCAGGGGGAAACCAACACTACCCCGGCACCGGAGCCATTCAGCATTTTGGAGCCATCGAAGAACATAGTCCAGTCCTCCAAGTGAACTTGAGTCGGTAACTGCTGTTCAGTCCACTCGGCGAGGAAATCTGCTATTGCTTGGGACTTGATAGCTTTCTTTGCCTCAAATCTAATATCTAGGGGAAGGAGTTCAATCGCCCATTTTGCCACTCGACCAGTTGCGTTTCTGTTGTGCAGAATCTCTGATAAGGGGGCGTCGCTGACGACTGTGATGTTATGGTCAGAGAAGTAGTGAGCAACTTTCTTTGTGGTCATATAAATCCCATATACAAGCTTCTGATAATGAGGGTATCGTTGCTTGGATGGGGTCAGGACTTCGGAAATGTAATATACTGGGCGCTGAACTTTGAAGGCTTTCCCTTCTTCTTCCCGCTCGACCGTCAGTACAGTACTGACGACTTGTCCTGTGGCTGCAATGTAAAGCAGCAAAGGCTCTTTGCTGATCGGGGCAGCAAGCACCGGCTGGGTGGAAAGTAGGGTTTTTAGCTCTGCAAACGCTGCGTCATCTTCAGGAGTCCACTCGAACTTGTCTGACTTCTTCATCAGTCGGTAAAGAGGCAATGCCTTCTCACCGAGACGAGAGATGAATCGACTTAAAGCGGCCAAGCAACCAGTAAGCTTCTGAACATCGTGCACACACACAGGTCGTTTCATTCGGAGTATAGTGCCTACTTTCTCTGGGTTTGCATCGATTCCTTGTTCGGAAACAAGAAAACCGAGTAACTTTCCACCAGGAACTCCGAATGTGCACTTGGATGGGTTAAGCTTGATATCGTACCTCCTAAGGTTGGCAAATGTTTCAGCGAGGTCAGTCAGCAGGTCGGAACCTTTCCGTGACTTGACCACAATGTTATCCATGTACGCTTCCACATTCCGACTGATTTGAGTGAGCAAACACTTCTGAATCATCCTCATGAACGTGGCTCCGGCATTCTTGAGGCCGAACGGCATGGTGACATAGCAGAAGCACCCGAATGGGGTGATGAAAGCTATTTTGATCTCGTTGGGTCCAAACAGACGGATCTAATGGTACCCGGAATAAGCGTCCAAGAAAGACAGTCGCTCACATCCCGCAGTTGAGTCGACTATTTGGTCGATGCGGGAAAGAGGAAAATGATCCTTCGGGCAGGCCCGATTGATATGCTTAAAATCAATGCACATGCGAAGCGAATTGTCCTTTTTGGGGACCATGACGACATTGGCGAGCCACTCGGAGTGGTAAATCTCTCGGATAAACTCCGCTGCTAGGAGCCGAGCCACTTCTTCGCCAATAGCCTTCCTTTTCTGGACGGCGGACCGTCGCAGATGTTCCTTTGAATCGACTCGCAGACGATGCTCAGCCAGTCCCCTGGGTACACCCAGCATGTCAGAAGGTTTCCATGCAAAGATGTCCCAGTTCTCACGAAGGAACTGGATGAGCGCTTCTTCCTATTTGGGGTCGAGTGTTGTGGAGATATGAGTCGGGGCAGCGTTGGGGTCGGTCGGGTGGATGTGAACTGGTTTTGTCTCACCGGACGACTGGAACGCTGATTCCGTAGCAGGCTTTTTGGCTCGCAACAAATCACTCGGGTCTGCATTCCTCTAGTGTTCCTGCCACTCTTCTGCCACCAACTGAGCATCGGCGATCTTTGAGCCTTTCTGGAAGCACTCTTCCGCCTTCTTGCGGTTACCAGTGACAGTGATCACGCCTTTAGGGATAGGCATCTTTAGTTTGAGGTACACGTAACATGGTCGGGCCATAAAACGTGCATAAGCTGGCCTGCCCAAAATAGCATGGCAGGCACTCTGGAAATCCACAACCTCAAATGTCAGCTTCTCTTTGCGGAAATTTTTTGAATCACCAAAAACCACATCAAGAGCAATCTGGCCGAGTGACGCGGCCTTCTTGCCAGGGATGACTCCATAGAAACTCATGTTGCTTGTGCTCAGTCTGGATATCAGAATGCCCATCCCTTTCAGCGTCTCAGCGTACAGTATATTCAAACTGCTGCCGCCATCCATCAACACTTTGGTCAGTCGAGTGCCCTCAACGACTGGGTCGACCACCAACGCTTGCCTCCCAGGGGTGGCAATGTGCGTCGGGTGATCAGATTGGTCGAATGTAATGGCAGTCTGAGACCACTTCAGGTAATTGGGTGTTGACGGAGCAGCCATATTCACTTCTCGGTTTATAACTTTCAGTCGGTTTTTGCTCTCAACATCAGCAAAAATCATCAAGGTGGAATTGACCTGCGGATATTCCTCGTCACTGTCCTCCTTGTCCTCAACCTTGTCCGACTCTTTTTCTTTGTCCTTGGACTGCTTCCCTTGGAACTGCTGTATCAGGAGTCGACACTATCGAGTGGTATGCTTCGGGTAAATGAAATTACCCTCTTCGTCTTTCTTGGTGTGGATGTGACATGGCAAATCCATCACATCATTTCCTTCTTTATCTTTTACTTTCTTGGGGTTCCAAGGCCCCTTGGGCTTCCCTTTAAACTTTCCTTGATTCAGGGCCAAGGCTTCTCCAGGAGCGGCTGGCTTGGCTTTACGCTTTTGCTTACGACTGGAATTTCCGCCTCTGGTGTCCTGGGCGACTGACTTGTGCTTGCCGCTCCGGAGCTGATCCTCTTCCTCACCATTGGCATATTTGGTGGCTATTTCCATCATTCGACTCAGAGACATGTCTCCGGTTCGACCGAATTTCAGGCTTAGCTCTCTGTACTTTACGCCCTCCTTGAAGGCGCAAACTGCCTGGTGATCAGATACATTCTCTACCGTGTGATGCAGTGCGATCCATCTCTGGATGTAATCCCTCAGAGTCTCATTCGACTTCTGCACACAAGATAGCAGCTCTGTCAGTCCTGCTAGTCGCTTGCACGTTCCTTCGAACGTCCTGACAAACACTCGGGAGAGGTCTTCCCACGTGTAAATGCTGCTGGGTGTCAACTAATTCAGCCATGCTCTGGCTGACCCTTCCAACATAAGAGGCAGATACTTCATGGCCACCTCGTCATTCCCGCCGCCGATCTGAACAGCCACTCGGTAGTCCTCAAGCCAAGTATCAGGATTGGACTCACCGTTGAACTTGCTGACTCCAGTCGCCAACCTGAAGTTGGGAGGAATCACCGCGGCTATGATGGCTCTGCTGAAACACTCTGGTCCGGAGACATGCACTTGGCTGCTGGTGGGTACATCTCTGTCATTACCCTCTCTGTGGGCTCTGTTCCGGTCGACCAAACCTTGAACGATGATGGATCTCGCATCAAAGCCTGGTTCCCTGGGGTCGACTGGAATCCTTCGCCCGCCACTATGCTGGCGTCTATCATCCTGCTGTCGAGGCACATATGATCCACCCCTTGGGGGAGGAGTGGGCACTCGACGTCGATCGTTGCGATCGTATCGGTGATCATACTGCTCATAGTTCCTGTACTGATCGTGCCGGTCACCACGCCCTTCACGCCTCGGGGGCGATCTGGGGCTATGAGCCGACTGGACCATATTCGCCGCCACGGATCTGCTGTGAATCCTGTTCCGTGACTGTGATACAGCTGAATTCTGATCTCCTGCTGCCCGGAGCAAATCCCTGATCTGCATCAAGCCTCTGCCAGCCTCTGACTGGGAAGGCTGAATCGACTCTGCTATACGGGTTGCAGCTGCTAAATTTTGAATAGGATTTCGATATACCTGAGTCAGAGGTTTAAAGAGTTGGCATCGACTAGAGTCTGGAATCCGTTGCCGCGCGCGCTCGTCGAGTGCCCGCTGAAGGTTCTCCAGTCGAGTGCGCTCAGCCAGGTTGGCCAAGCGCGCGTCCTCTAAGGCACGAGCCTCAAGGGTTTCTCCAACGATCGGAGTGTGAAGCGCATCCATGTTCCGGCGGCAAAGCTCTTCCCTCTGATGTGAATTGAGGGGCTCAGGGAGATATTCCCCGTGGTCGTGCGACGGATCGCCTCCGTCGTTGCCTCCCTCGGCGCCAGGAAAGCTGGGGGGAGCGTGCGGTCCATTGACCATCAGGACCTCCGCCACTGGATCACTGCTGTCGCACTCAGATGCAGTCTCTGCGGAGCCAGCCGACAGGTCGAACAGGCCGTAGAGAGATTCTTCGGGCTCGATTGCCGCGACTTGGGCGGTGGTCGACTGGAGAGCCACCGCGTGTCTCACCCACCGCTGAAGCCTCGACCGACCGGAGCGCTTACGCCGGCGGGAAGCAGGGAGGGAGGATGACACGAAAATCGACCAATACTGGGTCGACGGTTGCCGTAGAAGGACGCCGTGGACGCATGCTCGAAAGTGCGTAGCTCCACGGACCGGGAGCCTCCTGCAGCCAGGCAGAGTCGTCGGCGACGAATGTGAGCGCGCCGAGACGGATCTCGCGGCCCTCAACCAAAACTCCACTGGAAACCATGATGATGGCAATCGAAAAGATTGCAACTTCTCCAATAAGTCGCTAAGACACCTGCCCCACGGTGGGTGCCAACTGTCGTGGTTCTAAGTCTGACAGTAGTGTAGGGGGGTACTAAGGAGAGGCAAGATCCTAGCTCTGGAGTAGTTGTGCACACAAGTGTTTTACGAGTTCAGGCCCTTCTCGGAGGAAGTAACAGCCCTGCGTCTCGGAGCCCGGAGGCGGTCGACTGGATTATATGTGTGAGAGTTACAGGGGTGCGAACCCTTCTGCCAGTGGAGGGGGTGGCTTATATAGAGGATGCCAAGACCCCAGCCAGCCCACGTAGCGGAGGGTTAAAGTACATTAAGGTCTAGCGTTACTGGTAACGCCTTACATAAAGTGTCATCATGACCATAAAGACTACTTAATTACAGACCGTTTGGATACGGAGTAGATCTTGAACTCCTGGTGGTCGAGTGAGTCTTCATGGTCGAGTGTCTTCAGGTTCGTCGAGTGTCTTCTAGTCTGTCGAGTGGAGTCCCTCTTGGTCGACTGGAAGACGGCTTCTTCTAAAAGATGTCCTCGGGGAGGGTACCTTGGATAGGTCCATGACCCTACCCTAGGTACATGACTTCATCACCCGGTGCCCCAACTACCGGGGCTGCTTCCGCTGCCCTATGGACCGCCTGCCCCTCCCGCCGAACGGTGCCACGGGGGCCGGCGTAGTGGGGGCCGTCACAGCGGTCAGCAGCAGCAGCCGCAGGGCACCGGCCAGCCCCGTCAGCAGCAGCAGCAGCAGCTCCAGGTGCCCCCTTTGTGGGCCTCTGGCTACAACCCAGGGATCGGTGTTGTTCATGCCTACACCATGGCGGTTCCACGGGCTCCTGCACCGACCCTTCCCATGCTGCGTCCGCCGGCGCATCAGGCGTACTACGCGGCTCCGCAGCCATACGGAGGATACCCACCAGCTGAGCAGTGCCTACGGTCTCCCCGCGGCCCCGCCACCGCCCTCATCGGCCTTGCCTCCGGCACCTTGGGATCCGGCGCTTCTTGCCGCGCTGCACATAGCGCGTACGCCGAACAACTACACTGGAGGCGGTGATTGGTACATGGACACCAGGGCTACGGCTCACATGTTTGCTCATCCTGGTAATCTTGCCTCCTTCACTCCCATCACCACCGATCGCCACATCATTGTCGGTGACGGTTCCACACTTCCTATTACACATGTCAGGCACACTTCTTTTCCTTCTAATTCCATGCCTATTACTTTGTCTAACATACTTATGTCACCTCATCTTATTAAGAACCTTGTTTCCGTTCGTTGTTTAGGTCGTGAAAATCCTGTTACTATTGAATTTGATGACTTGGTTTTTGTGTCAAAGACGCTCGAACCAGGATGGTACTTCACCAATGTGACAGCCTCGACGAGCTCTATCCGGTGCTTCCGTCCTCCTCCTCCACCACCGCACCATTGCTCTCTCTGCCGACGTCGATCTCTAGCACGCTCGTTTGGGTCATCCCAACCCCGTCACACTTCGTCATATTCTTAGGAGTTTCAGTTTTAGTTGTAATAAGATAGAGGTTCACACCTATCATGCCTGTCGTGTCGGCAAACATGTTCGCATCCCGTTTAATAACTCCACCACCATAGCTTCTTTTCCTTTTTCAGTTGATTCATAGCGATGTGTGGACCTCTCCGGTTCCTAGTAACTCAAGCTACTTATATTATATGGTTATCCTTGATGATTATTCTCACTATGTGTGGATGTTTCCTTTATGACGAAAGTCGGATGCACTCTCCACTTTGATGGCTTTTTACTCCTATGTCAGCACGCAGTTTGGGCGCCCCATCCTTGTTTGACAACCTTGCTTTCCGCACTTTTTTGTCACACCATGGCACAATTTTTCATGTCACATGCCCCTATACTTCACAGTAGAACGGTCGAGCCGAACGCGTCCTTCGCACTCTAAACGACTGCGTTCGCACGCTCCTGTTCCATACTAATGTGCCGCCTCGTTTCTGGCCGGACGCACTCGCTACTGCTTCAGTTCTCCTTAACCTTCGCCCCTGCCGTCCACAATGGAACTATGCACCTCACCATCTTCTCTTCGGTACGCCCCCATCTTATGATGGCTTGCATATCTTCGGGTGCCTTTGCTATCCTAGCACTGCCGACTCCGCTCCTCACAAACTCGCACCTCGTTCTGTCGCTTGCATTTTCATCGGCTACCCCTCCAACTCCAAGGGATATCGGTGCTACGATCCGTCTCCCATCGTGTGTTCACTTCCCGGCACATTTACTTTGATGAGCATGTGTTTCTGTTTCAGCAGGTACCCCCAGCTGTTCCTCCCGCCACTAGTGATGCGGGCACCTCGACGCCTCTCCCAGGGCATTCACGCGCCTCTCTTGGCCCGCCCTCTAGCTTTGAGGCGCGCCCCCGCATGCGGTGCCCCCAACATTGGCGCCCGCGGCCCCCTCGACGCCCGCGCCCCCCTCTCTCCCCCCCCCTCCCGTCGCCTGTGGCCGGTCCGATCACACGCGCCCGTACGGGCGTTTTTCGTCCGAGCCTGCGCTACGCCTCGGGTGACTATGTCCATGCGGCATCCACCTCTGAGCCGTCGCCGTTGCCGTCCTTCGTTCGAGCCGCTCTTCGTGGCCCGCTCTGGATGGCTGCGATGCAAGAGGAGTTTGACGCCCTGTTGCGCAACCAGACGTGTCAGCTTGTTCCCCGTCCCCGGCACTCCAACGTGATTACCGGGAAGTGGGTCTTTAAACACAAGCTCCGTCCTGATGGTACCCTTGATCGCTACAAAGCGCGTTGGGTCGTCCGTGGCTTCCGACAGCGTGCTGGCATCGACTTCACCAACACCTTTGCTCCGGTCGTCAAGCCCGACACGATACGCACGGTTCTCCACCTTGCGGTCTCCCGTGCTTGGCCGGTGCACCAGATAGACGTCTCCAACGCCTTCCTCCATGGTCACCTTGAGGAGTAGGTCTTCTGCCAGCAACCCACCGGGTTTGTTGACCCAACACTTCCCGACCGTGTGTGCCTGCTTTGGTGGTCCTTGTACGGACTCAAGCAGGCTCCGCGCGCTTGGTACCAGCGCATCGCGACGTTTCTCCACCAGCTTGGGTTCCGCTCTACCCGCTCGGACGCCTCGCTCTTCGTCTATCATCAGGGCTCTGACACGGCCTACTTGCTGCTTTATGTCGACGACATCATCCTGACGGCATGTACGGCTAGTCTCCTCAGTCATCTCACGGCTCATCTTTGCGCTGAGTTCGCCATTAAAGACTTGGGTCCTTTGCACTATTTCCTCGGTGTCGAGGTGGTGCGCCGTCCGGATGGCTTCTTCCTTCATCAGCAGAAGTACGCTCACGAGCTCTTGGAGCGCGCCAGCATGCTTAACTGCAAGCCTGCTGCTACACCTATTGATACGAAGGCCAAGCTTTCTGCCACAGATGGTTCTCCTGCTTTGAATGCTGCTTTCTATCGGTCTATCGTTGGTGCTCTCCAGTACCTCACTCTAACTTGACCAGAGATCCAGTATGCCGTGCAGCATGTGTGTCTTCATATGCATGCTCCTCGAGACGTTCACTGGGCTGCCATCAAGCGGATTCTCCGCTATATCTGTGGCACTATGGATCTTGGCGTCACGCTTCACATCTCTGCCAACACCGCTCTCACCGCCTACTCCGATGCAGACTAGGCGGGCTGCCCTGACACTCGTCGCTACACTTCGGGCTATTGTGTCTACCTTGGACCCTCACTTATCTCGTGGTCGTCCAAGCGGCAGCCTACGGTCTCTCGTTCCAGTGCTGAGGCTGAGTATCGTGCGGTGGCCAACGCCATCGCCGAGTGTTTGTGGCTTTGCTAGCTGCTTCATGAGCTCTCTTGCCCTATTGACCGTGCCACGGTGGTCTATTGCGACAACGTCTCGGCGGTCTACCTCTCCGCTAACCCGGTGCATCATCGACGGACCAAGCATATTGAGTTGGATATTCATTTTGTTCGGGAACAGGTGGCCCTTGGCCATATTCGTGTTTTACACGTCCCTACTTCCCAACAATTTGCCGATATCATGACCAAGGGCTTGCCTACGGCGTCCTTTGAGGAGTTCCGGTCTAGTCTTTGCGTTAGCCGCGGTGCCGCTTCGACTGCGCGCGGAGGGGG
>NC_041393.1:459630679-459650991 GCF_002162155.2 Triticum dicoccoides
ATGTGCATATTGTGTACTGGGCCCGCCTCCTAGTTCCTTGTATAGTTGAGGTCCATGGCCCACCTTTGTACATCATATATACGTGCCTATGCACGAAGAGCAATACATTGTGCAATCATACAGAGATGAAGGAGGAGGATGGTGATCCCATGGTCATGACCGCGATCACAATGGAGTTGGCGGATGAGGAGCAGGCGCTCATGCTGGTGGAGGAGCCGCTGGTAACCGGGTTCAACTCGTTGCAGGTGGAGCAACACTGCAAAATGGTGCTAACAAAGGAGGAGCAGGTGCCCGCAGATTAGTAGCCGGTGTCCGTATTCAGACTTCTACATGTGGAACCGCAGTATAATATGTTGCTCCTAGAGGAGCATCTACTGCAAAGGAGCAGCTGGAGGCGGAGCGTCCGCCTGACGTTGTCGTCGCAGCCATGGGGTGGACACGGGCATTGTCGATGTGAATTGGCGGTGCTCACATCCATGCTTAGTGTCTGCACCATCCGCTGCGAGCATTGGCAGCTCCACGTCAACGAGGCGGAGCACAACCGACTCTTTGATGGGCTGGAGGTGGAGGAGGACGACGCGCCGGAGCAGTACGACGATGATGCTAGAGACATATGTGGTCTACACCCCCTCGTTTATGCCGACCAACAATGACCACGAGGCCGATCCACCCCGCACAGACCATCGACCTCACCTCTAAGGGAGGCGAGTAGGGTAGGATTTTTTTTATCTACTCCCTTCGTTCCCAAATATTTGTCTTTCTAGAGATCGCAACAAGTGACTACATACGAAGCAAAATGAGTGAATATACACTCTAAAATATGTCTAAATACATTCGTATATTGTAGTCCATTTGAAATGTCTAGAAAGACAAATATTTAGGAACGGGGGGAGTAAAAATTATTCCGAAATCAATGAAAATTCGGTGTCCGCTTCTATTTGATGATTTCGGTTGGATGCTTGGCGCTTCACCCGTTATCCGCAAACACGTCCAAACATTTCCGCATATATTTGATGTTGTTCCTTTGATGATCCGCCTTCAAGTTGCCCTAGATTTTTCTCTAGTTTATTTATTGCTTTATTTATGTGGAAGATATCCTTGCTCCACTTTTGTACAGGTGCTAAGACTGCTATGTAGGCAAAAAATCTGATGTGACAATGTAATTAAGAGGAGAGAGATGAGATTGATGACCCCAAGAAAGAAACAATGCCAAGCGCATGAACCTAGAAAAAACATTTAAATGGAATTAGTCCATCAATGCATGAAGAACTTTAGTTGTAAAATCATTAAATAAAGAATGCTTAGCTACAACAAGTTAAGCACCACGCATTGAGGACTTTATAGTTGCTAAACTTTTTAATGTGCTTAGCACCTCATGCAAGACCTCTTTCAATGCATGAGTGCTTAGGCCCCTCCCGATGCTCCATTTTGTACAGGTGCTAAGCCTTCGACGTAGGCAAAAAATCTGATGTGGCAAGTTATTTAAGAGGAGAGAGATGAGTGTGGTGACCCTAGGAAGAAACAATGGTAAGCGCGTGAACCTAGGAAAAACATTTAAAGGAAGGAAGCCCACCAATACATGAAGAGCTTTAGTTGCTAAATCATTAAATGAAGCAAGCTTAGCAACGATAAGCTAAGCACCTATGCATTGGGGAGTATAGTGCTAAGCTATTTAACGTGCTTAGCACCTCATCTAAGCACCCATGCATTGGCAGCAGCCTTAGATGAGGTGCTAAGTGTATTAAAAAGCTTAGCAACTAGACTCCCTAATGCATTGGTGCTTAGCTTTTGGTTGTCAAGCACCCTTCATTTAATTAGGTATAGACTCAGATTTGTGTTTCCACCTAGGTACACGCGCTTAGCACCGTTTTTTCCTGAGATCACCATACTACTCTCTCTTCTTAAATAACATGTCACATCATATTTTTTTGCTTAATTGGCCAGATGGTACCTCAGAAGGACACCTTTCGGTATTTGGGGTCAATGCTGCAGGAGGATGGGGGTATTGATGAAGATGTGAACCATCGAATCAAAGCCGGATGGATGAACTGACGCCAAGCTTCTGGCATTCTCTGTGACAAGAGAGTGCCACAAAAGCTAAAAGGTAAGTTCTACAGGACGGCAGTTCGACCCGCAATGTTGTATGGCGCTGAGTGTTAGCCGACTAAAAGGCGACATGTTCAACAGTTAGGTGTGGCGGAGATGCGTATGTTGAGATGGATGTGTGGCCACACGAGGAAGGATCGGGTCCGGAATAATGATACACGAGATAGAGTTGGGGTAGCACCAATTGAAGAGAAGCTTGTCCAACATCATCTGAGATGGTTTGGGCATATTCAGCACAGGCCTCCAGAAGCTCCAGTGCATAGCGGACGGCTAAAGCGTGCGGAGAATGTCAAGAGAGGGCGGGGTAGACCGAATTTGACATGGGAGGAGTCCGTTAAGAGAGCCTGAAGGATTGGAGTATCACCAAAGAGCTAGCTATGGACAGAGGTGCGTGGAAGCTTGCTATCCATGTGCCAGAGCCATGAGTTGGTTGCGAGATCTTATGGGCTTCACCTCCAGCCTACCCCAACTCGTTTGGGACTAAAGGCTTTGATGTTGTTGTTGTTGTTGTTGTTGTTGTTGTTGTTGACAACCTTAGCATATGTATAAGGTGAAGCATTAGGAAGGGCCTACGCTAATGGGCCTACGCACCGGTGCATTTTACATGATCTGTGTGGAAAAAAGAACCCTTAGATATGATGAATGCCATGGCGGTTGGTGGATCAACTATTCCCTCCTATTCATATTACTTGTCGTTGTTTTATTACAACTTTAATGCAAAATCGAGTCAACTTGAAGAGTAGTAAATATACACAACTACAGAAACAAAATTATATTCATATATACGTCAAAATCTGGTCACTCGATATCATTTTCATTCTGGGCCAATTTTCATGGCTTCCCTAAGAACCTTAAGGGTACATTACTTCATCCAGCAAGTAGGTACTGTGAAAAGGATGAACCGGAGGCCGGATGTTATGTGTTTTGATTATAGACAAACTCTAGAGAGATAAAGCTAAAGAAGGCGACGAAAGGAAAAGGTAAAGATCAGAGAGAGAATTGAGGAGCGCAGTTGCTTTTTGTGCTCAGCCCCCAAGCAGCAAGGAGATTTGCATCAAGTCGGCGTGATTAGAACACCGGTCTGCCTGACCTGCCTACTCTTTTACAGCCTCCATGAGCTGTCTGACAGCCACAAGGATTAACTACTTTTAAGAGATGGGCAACACTGAGAGATGATCATGAGGTGTTGGGCCATGGTATCGGCAGGGGAGCAGGACAGGGAGTGCTGGCTGGATCCACCGTTGCAAGATAATGCCTGCCGACTCCAGCATCAAACGGGCAGCAGGATTAGCACAACTGGATTAGCTTCTACCCTTTTCCAAAAGGCAGGTTTAATGCCCCTCATCCAGATGATAGCACTACTGATCTGGATCTTCCTCATGATTGATCTCACAAAAGAGGAGGAACCAAAGCCACCAGCTGTGGATTCTGCTAGAGGACCTGTCATGTCACTTGAAAATTGAAATTAAACAAAGATGCCAAAACCATAGACAGTAAGAGGATGAAAGGAGCATCCAGGTCTTGCGTTTCGCCAAAGATTTCACTGTAAACTGATTCAAACTTCGGTAATGCTAACGGTCTGACATCATATTTTTAAACATGGAAAGTCGAACTGAGCAGGATTTGACATGCTTGCCAACTAAACTTGCCATCCTCAGCAAACACAAATTGCCATAAAAGACGTTTGATTTGCCATGGCAAAAAAAAAAACTGATGTCAGATTTGTAGTGCAGTCCTTCAAGCTTTACATGAGAAGGCCCAAGCTGGTGATAAGTAAAACCATTGCAAGCAGCAATAGAGAACGAACCTAACTCGCATCTCCTAAAGAAGAGGAACATATGCAAAGAAAAAGCGGTGCCTAACTGGTGTGAAGAACAAGGCACAAGAAAGAGCAATTCACAACTCAACCCTTTGAAGGCTATGACACATGCACCTCATTGTACTTTTGCGTGCTTGTACTTTGGCTCAGTTATATACAAATCACGGGGTGAAGTTATCAATCAAGCAAAGAACCTCTGGGCCATGGCACTAGTGGGAGAGGCAAACGAATGAAGCATAGTGTCGCAATGTCCAGCCTGATTTGCATCCCCAGCTGCTGGTGACTGGCGAGGGAATATTGGCTTGTGGATCCCCTCCAAGTTCATCACAATAGATGTTGTAGAGTAATAACCAAACAAACAGATTCAAATGTCGCAGCCCCAGAACGAGATATGTTGCCCTAGTACCATACAATTGTTTTGGTTAGTTGAAGAAAAGGGACCGACTTGCAGATTCTTCCGGTGCATCTATTGCTAATCTCAAACCATTTACATCCTGTGTGGTACAGCTTCTAACGATGAAGGTAGACTGTAGACCAGCCCATCCAAAAGAATGCAATGGCTAGTGCCTAGTGACCTAACAAAACCGACCAAAACTCAAAGGAGAATAAAACTTCCTGTATCTGATGATTGCTCAACCTCTAGCTAATAACACTTCCAACTGCTTTCCTTTACTGTCTTTTCTTGACCCTCCAGAAAGAGAACCATTGTCAGCTCTCCTATATTGGACTGCTGGCGTTTGTTTACCAGAGGCCAATTGATGAAGCTGCAAGAATGTGAGCATACTTACTGCAAACACAGTAGCATTACCCAGCACGCTACCCATCCTCTCAAATCTTAATATGTTCTTGGCTAAAGCAAAACTGCAGGATACCACACGCACCACCATGTTTGAACCATGCCCCCTGCGGTCCTCATCTTCCCCTGATTGGCTGTGCGTCCCATACACATCTTCCGGCGAGACAAATTGGCTCTTGTCATGCACATCACCCACGAAACCTAAGGCTTCCTCAATGACTCCATGCCCCTTTCCTCTATGTTCAGCCAACCTTGCAGCAAGGAGAATGCGACTTTGCTGCACCCTAGCAATCGCAGCATCTTGATCGGCACGCTGTTGTAACTGAACATCCTGCAAGCCATTTTGACACAAATAAGCAACATATTGTTTTTCAATCAGAGAATATTTGGTGCCAGATGTCTAGCTAGCATAAGTGATCATGGTGAAGTGCCCCGTCAAACAAAATCATGTAGAAGTGCTTAATTTCACAGATGTAGAGAGAAGGTAGCTAATATTGACACTTGAAATTGCTCCTTTATAAAGCAGCATTATCTTCTCAGCTCACTCGGCTAAGACTCAATCATGTATTGTAAAAAATTGTACTCCCACCGTAAACTAATATAAGAGCGTTTAGAATACTAAAGTAGTGATCTAAACGCTCTTATATTAGTTTACAGAGGGAGTACATCATATACCTTAAAATGAAATGAGGGACACGGCAACAATTTTAACAATTAAGAGTTCCTATTGATACCTTATACAAGAGGACGAGCAGGAAGAAGCTACATGGATAACTACCATTAGCCAGAAGACAGTGAGCTACATGGCTAACAACCTGTGGCAATTGTGTGTCTTCGTACCATGATTGGGTACAAGGGAACGAGAGGTCCCAATTCAACAGATAAGATTCTCCCGGTGTATGTTACAACTATGGAGGGAAGACGCATGCCAACAGAAGTGAATCTGGCACTCAAATCACATGCGGACAAAATTGACGAAGAATACAAAGGCTTGTGATAACGAAACATAACAGAGAATAACAAAAAACAAAGCTAGCATCCAGCTCACAAATATGTGGCTTAATATCGTCGGTTTCCACATGGACGCACTGTCAAACAAGGAACATCTGTGGACCAAAACACAGAACAGCAATAATGAATGAGAAGGCCGACCTAGATTGCCTGAATAAGATGCGTGCTCATAATGTAAATGACACAGACAATTGTTCATCTGAATCTGGATTCACGGATCAGCACGGTGGAGTCATCTCAGAAGAGAACAAACAAACTTAAAAGGAGATGATTAATTGCGCAAAGGAAGCAAAGGCATGATAACAATCCACTGTATCGTACTCTCTGGAGATGGTTCTCGCACGCGACATCAACGAGCCACGGATTTTTTTTTTCAACGCAGAGGAAGACGAGGAGGGGGGAGGAGGTGAGGGAACTCACACGAAGGAAGTGGAGGTGCCCCTCGAGGTCCTCGAGCGCGGCGCGGATGGCGTGCAGGCCCCGCGCGTCCGCCATGGCCGCCGCCGCCGCGGCAAGGTCGACGTGCCCTCCCCCCTGCGGCGGCCGCAGCCCCTTGACGACTACGTGGCCGTTGGGGGCGCCCCGGCAGCGGCAGGCCGGAAGGCCGGCGCAGGCGGAGAGGGCGAGGATGGCGTGGCTGAGCTTGTCGTGGAGGTCCCAGATGCGCTCCTGCAACGCCTCCGCCTCCGCTTCCGTCGCCGGCGTCTCCCAGTCCCATCTCATCTCATTCACGCGATTCGCTCGTCGCCGTTGGCGAGAAGAGAGGGGTGGGGGGCTGAAGAAGGCAGGCAGGCACGCGGGCACCCCGGCGCACGACGGGTGGAGCTTTTCTTCTCCTCCCTTGTGTTGACACAAAATACCTTTTTCTTTTTCTTTCTCTCTCTCTTTTGTATTCCTATATTTGCTTTGTGTCATGTGGTGGTGATGATGTTGTGATGAGAGGGAGGAATCATTCAGGAATTATGCATTTCAAAAATGTAATGCAAGTTTTTACTTGTGCTTTCAGACCACTGAGGTAACAGGTGGCAAATCCGTCATTCAAAAAAAAAAAAGCGGCGAAATCTCAAAACATCGCTCATTTAGTACAAGTAGCGAGAGCTAATATGGAACAGAGAGAGTAGCAAAAAGGGGATCATCAACAAAATGGACGTACATGAGTATTTTTAGAGTTAACTTGATTACGAGAAAGCGAGATTTATTCATGTAATCTACTCCACCTATTCTTTACTCTTTATATATTGATTTGTTCAAGGAGAATTGATACCTACTAATAGTTTGCTTTTGTGAGGAAAGTATACTGAATAATTTGGTTATAACTTATAAGTATAGAAAGTGTGGAGAGATTCATTTCCGAATTAATAACAGAATATATGAATTGACTCCAATTATGCACTCTAAAAATTTAAAGGCTCTAGAGTATTGATGACAACTTTGGCCTGCATAAAAACTGTCCTCAAGATACATCAAATGAAAAGAATGTTCATTATAAAAATTGCATGTCTCATGAAGGTGATTTTTTTTCTTTTGGGATCATCCCAATCCAAGGTCGTATGCAATTTTTACACACAATTTGTTGTGTAGAGGACTACTTTTGGTCTATACAGAAATGGAGCCTAGAGGTTCTAGGCTATCTAGAAGCGTGCAATGGCCTGCGCAAATATCCGGTCTGGAGGTTTCGGGCTAACTCTAGGTCATCCAAAGGCGTACAATGGCACATGAAAACTAGTCCATGAAGTTCTGGGCTACCTCCGGGCTATCCAAAAGCTTGCAACATCATGCTTGAAGGTGACCTGGAGGTTTGAGGCTGACGTGTTTGAATTAGGGTAGATTTGAAGATAAAGCAGAATTTTAAGTCATTTTCTTATACATAAAGTCTAACCGCCTCATATGTGGATGAGAGGTGCGACCGACTGATACGGCGACATATGATCAAATAAATCAATCTACTTCCTTTTTTGTCTACTGTTCTTGGTTGTTCTTCATGTTGGGCAGCAGTGAACCTCAAGGCTCTAGTAGCGGTTAGGATGACTTATTGAAGCCATAGCCTCGTGGCGATACCCTGCCGTTGATGCCAAGTGTTATAAAAGGGGGAAAGAGATGGCCTCATCTGGGTAGTTCGAGAATGAGTCACTCCTCTCCTATCATTTGATGAAATGCGGCTCAAACTTGGTGGATGTGGGCACTATGGATGAGTAAGCATCCCATAAAGTTTTGAGTTAAAAAGGAGTTGGCGCAAAGGAGTTGGGTTTTAAGAAAAAAAACTAGGGTTGAGGTTGTTTCTACAAATTTGTGGTGACCAGCTCCAAGGCTTTGGATATTTGTGGTTCACATTGCAAGTGTTTGCTAATGTGAATTTATGAGGTTTTTTAGAGTAGAAACAAATTTAGTTGCTTTGTAAATGGAAGAAAACAAAATGAATTCTTCAAATTATTGTGGGGGCATTTACGGTAAATAATACTTTTGATGGATGAAGAATGGTTTATCAAGGTTTTTGGGCAAGGCTTGGGCATTTTCTGAAACACCAAGGATAGGCAGGAAAAGATGCTCAATCTGTATAAAATCCATGGAGAACAATAAATAAAAATGAAAATGGGGGCATAACACCCATCCCACTTGCGCTCTCTATCTTCCTCTCTCATATCCCTCGAGCACCACCATCATAAGGACAACAACCGTTCGCCCCCTTCCCCTATGGTAGCAACGACAAACTTGACCACTTCGAGAATGGCTATGCATTAAAGCTTCCCAAACCCTAGGTATTATATGTTACCATGTCGATGGTTGGCTAGCATCGACTGTGACATGCTAGAACAAAATTTACAAGTTCCTCTATGGATGGGGTAGATTAGAATTGATGCATTATTGATCCGAGGTAACCCGATGATAGTGTACATTAAGATATGCTCAAATTTGAGTGCAGAGTGCTACTTGTGAGTTGCGTTGGGATTTCCCCGAAGAGGAAGGGTGAAGCAATATAGTAGCTGATAAGTATTTTCCTTAATAAGAACCGAGGTTATTGAACCAATAGGAGAATCACACCAAGCCTAGTGAACAACAATTGCACAAACAAGAGCAAATACTTGGCCCCAACGCGGGCAAGAGGGTTGTCAATCCCCTTGAAATCGTTACTTACAAGGATAAAATCTGGTAGTGGTAGATATATAAATTGTAAAACAAAATAAAAGATAACAAATTACAGCATGGTATTTTTGGTTTTTGTAATATGATAAAAGTAGACCCGGGGGCCATAGTTTTCACTAGAGGTTTCTCTCTTAGAACATAGCATACAGTGGGTAGACAAATTACTATTTGGTAATTGATAGAAAATCGCATAGTTATGATGTTATTCATGTCAATGATCATGTATATAGACATTACGTCTATGACAAGCACACCGAAACAATTCTGCATCTACTACTATTACTCCACCAATCGACCGCTATCCAGCATGCATCTATGGTATCAACTTCATAACAAACAGAGTAATGCATGAAGCAAGATGACATAATGTAGACAGAATAAACTCAATCAATATGAATGAACCACATCGTTTTACCATTAAGGGAAACAATAAAAATGCATGCCTCGCTACCCCTTCTCTCACAAGGTGAGGACATCGCAAGATTGAACCCATTACAAAGCACATCTCCTACTAAAGATAAATCAATCTAGTTGGCCAAGCCAAACGGATAGATCAAAGAGAAATACAAAGCTATAATAGTCATGCATAATAAAGTTCAGAAAAGACTCAATTACTTTTAGTGAATAATCTTATCATAAAGCCACAATTTATTGGATCCCAACAAACACACTACAAAACAAGATTACGTTGGATAGAACTCCATGGAGATCATGGAGAACTTTGTGTTGAAGATCAAGAGAGGGAAGAAGCCATCTAGGTACTAGCTATGGACCCGTAGGTCTGTGGTAACTACTCAACACATCATTGGAGGTCAGCAAGGTTGATGTAGAAGCCTTCCATGATTGATTCCCCCTCCGACAGAGTACCGTAAAAGGCTTCTAGATGGGATCACGGAAAAACAGAAGCTTGTGGCAGTAGAAAAAGTGTTTTTGGTGGCTCTTTGTTGGTTTCAGGATTTATGGGAATTTATGGAGTTGGAATTGGGTCAATCGAAGCTCCGTGGGTCCCACAAGCTCAGGGGGTGCCCCCCTTGGGGCGCGCCTAAAGGAAATATGCCCTAGAGGCAATAATAAATTTGTTATTTCATATTTCCTTATATCACGATAAATGTTTATTATCATGCTAGAATTGTATTAACCGGAAACTTGATACATGTTTGGATACATAGACAAAACAACGTGTCCCTAGTAAGCCTCTACTAGACTAGCTCGTTAATCAAAGATGGTTAAGTTTCCTAACCATGGACATGTGTTGTCATTTGATGAACAAGATCACATCATTAGGAGAATGATGTGATGGACAAGATCCATCCATTAGCTTAGCATAATGATCGTTAAGTTTCATTGATGTTGCTTTCTTCATGTCATATACATATTCCTTCGACTATGAGATTATGCAACCCCCGGATACCGGAGGAATACCTTGTGTGCTATCAAACGTCACAATGTAACTGGCTGATTATAAAGTTGCTCTACAGGTATCTCCCAAGGTGTTTGTTGTGTTGGCATAGATCGAGATTAGGATTTGTCACTCCGAGTATCGGAGAGGTATCTCTGGGCACTCTCGGTAATACACATCATGATAAGCCTTGCAAGAAATGTGACTAGTGAGTTAGTTGTGAGATGATGTATTACGGAATGAGTAAAGAGACTTGCCAGTAACGAGATTGAACTAGGTATGAAGATACCGACGATCGAATCTCGGGCAAGTAACATACCGATGACAAAGGGAATAACGTATGTTGTCATTACGGTACGACCGATAAAGATCTTCGTATAGTATGTGGGAACCAATATGAGCATCCAGGTTACGATGTTGGTTATTGACCGGCAAGGTGTCTCGGTCATGTCTACATAGTTCTTGAACCCATAGGGTCCGCACGCTTAACGTTCGATGATGATTTTGTATTATATGAGTTATGTGATTTGGTGGCCGAATGTTGTTCAGAGTCCCGCATGAGATCACAAACATGATGAGGAGTCTCAAAATGGTCCAGAGGTAAAGATTCATATAAAGGATGATGATATTCGGACACCGGAAGTGTTCTCGGGGTAACCGGGTAAGTATCGGGTCAAAGGAAGGGGTTCCGGGCATCCCCCGGCAACTACACGGGCCTAATGGGCCAAGAAGGGGACAGACCAGCCCCTAGGGGGCTGGTGCGCCCCATGTAGGCCGAAATAAGGGGGAAGGAAAGAGGAGAAGGGAAAAAGGAAGGGGAGGGATTCGACCCCACCCTTCCTTCTCTCCTCCCTCCTCCTTCCTTCCCCTTCAGATGAATATGGAAGGGGCGAGGCCGAATTGGGAGGCGGCCAAGTAGGATTCCTCCTACGTGGGGCGCCCCCTTGGCTGCCTCTTCTCCCATCCAACCTATATATATGAGGGGGGGGGGGCACCGCTAGAAGATAGATCATTGATTCCTAGCCGTGTGCGGCGCCCCCTCCACAGTTTACGCCTCCGATCATATTCACGTAGTGCTTAGGCGAAGCCCTGCGTGGATCACTTCACCATCACCGTCACCAAGTCGTCGTGCTGACGCAACTCTCCCTCGACACTTTGCTGGATCAAGAGGTTGAGGGAGGTCATCGAGCTGAACGTGTGTAGAACTCGGTGGTGCCATACATTCGGTGCTTGATCGGTCGGAACGAGAAGAAGTTCGACTACATCAACCACATTAACAAATGCTTCCGCTTTCGGTCTACGAGGGTACGTGGACACACTCTCCCCCTCTCGTTGCTATGCATCTCCTAGATAGATCTTGCATGAGCGTAGGAATTTTTCTGAAATTGTATGCTATGTTTCCCAACAGTGGCATCAGAGCCAGGTCTATGCGTAGATGATATGCATGAGTAGAACACAAGGAGTTGTGGGTGGTGATCGTCATACTGCTTACCACCAATGTCTTATTTTGATTCGGCGGTATTGTTGGATGAAGTGTCTTGGACCAACCTTACATGACCATGTTCATAAGACCGGTTCCACTGACAGACATGCAACTAGTTTTGCATAAAGGTGGCTAGCGGGTGTCTGTTTTTACAACTTCAGTTGAATCGAATTTGACCGCGGCCAGTCCTTGTTGAAGGTTATAACAACAAACTTGATAAATCACCGTTGTGGTTTTGTGCCGTAGGTAAGAATGGTTCTTGCTAGAAGCCCGTAGCAGCCACGTAAAACTTGCAACAACAAAGTAGAGGACGTCTAACTTATTTTTGCACGGCATGTTGTGATGTGATATGGTCAAGACATGATGTGATATACGTTGTTGTATGAGATGATCATGTTTTGTAGAAGTTATCAGCAACTGGCAGGAGCCTTATCATTGTCGCTTTATTGTATGAAATACAAACGCCATGTAATTGCTTTACTTTATCACTAAGCGGTAGCGATAGTTGTAGAAGCAATAGTTGGCGAGACGACCACGGTGCTACGATGGAGATCAAGGTGTCGAGCCGGTGACGATGGAGATCATGACGTTGCTTTGGAGATGGAGATCAAAAGCACAAGCTGATGATGGCCATATCATGTCACATATTTTGATTGCATGTGATGTTTATCTTTATGCATCTTATTTTGCGTAGTACGGCGGTAGTATTAGAAGATGATCCCTTAACTAAATTTCAAGGTATAAGTGTTCTCCCCGAGTATGCACCGTTGCAAAAATTCTTCTTGCTGAGACACCACGTAATGATCGGGTGTGATAGGCTCTACGTTCACATACAACGGGTACAAGCTAGTTTTGCACATGCGGAATACTCGAGTTAAACTTGACGAGCCTAGCATGTACAGACATGGCTTCAGAACACTGGAGACTCAAAGGTCGAACGTGAATCATATAATAGATATGATCAACATAGATATGTTCAACATTGATGACTACTCCATCTCACGTGATGATCGGACATGGTTTAGTTGATTTGGGTCACATGATCATTTAGATGACTCAAGCGATGTCTATCTAGGTGGGAGTTCTTAAGTAATATGATTAATTGAACTTAATTTATCATGAACTTAGTCTTGATAGTATTTGCAAATTATGTTGTAGATCAATAGCTCGCGTTGTAGCTCCCCTATGTTTTCGATATGTTCCTAGAGAAACTAAGTTGAAAGATCGTAGTAGCAATGATGCAGACTGGGTCAGTGATATGAGGATTATCCTCATTGCTGCACAGAAGAATTATGTCCTTGTTGCACCGCTAGGTGACAAACCTATTGCAGGAGCAGATGCAGACGTTATGAACGTTTGGCAAGTTCGGTAAGATGACTACTTGATAGTTTAGTGCGCCATGCTTCACGGCTTAGAATCGGGACTTCAAAAACCTTTTGAACGCCACAGAGCATATGAGATGTTCCAAGAGCTGAAATTGGTATTTCAGACTCATGCCAGAGTCGAGAGGTATGAGACCTCTAACAATTACTTTGCCTACAAGATGAAGGAGAATAGCTCAACCAGTGAGCATGTGCTCAGAATGTCCGGGTACTACAATCACTTGAATCAAGTGGGAGTTAATCTTCCAGATAAAATAGTGATTGATTGAGTTCTGTAGTCACCATCACCAAGTTACTAGAACTTCATGATGAACTATAGTATGCAAGGGATGACGAAAATGATTCCCGAGCTCTTCGTGGTGTTGATATCGACGAAGGTAGAAATCAAGAAAAGAGCATCAAGTGTTGATGATTGACAAGACCACTAGTTTCAAGAAAAGGGCAAAGGGAAAGAATGGGAACTTCAAGTAGAATGACAAGCAAGTTGTCACTCCCATGAAGAAGCTCAAAGCTGGACCAAATCCTGAAACTGAGTGCTTACACTTCAAAGGAAATGGTCACTAGAAGCGGAAATGCCCTGAATTATTTGGTGGATAAGAAGGATGGCAAAGTGAACAAAGGTATATTTGATATACACGTTATTGATGTGTACCTTACTAGTGCTCGTAATAGCCCCTGGGTATTTGATACCTGTTCGGTTGCTAAGATTAGTAACTCGAAATAGGAGTTGCAGAATAAATAGAGACTAATTGAGGGTGAAGTGATGTTGTGTGTTGGAAGTGGTTCCAAGATTGATATGATCATCATCGCACACTCCCTATACTTTCGGAATTAGTGTGGAGCCTAAATAAATGTTATTTGGTGTTTGCGTTGAGCATGAATATGATTAGATCATGTTTATTGCAATACAGTTATTCATTTAAGACAGAGAATAATTGTTATTCTGTTTACATGGATAAAACCTTTTATGATCATACACCCAATGTTAATGGTTTATTGAATCTCAATCGTGGTGATACACATATTCATAATATTGATGTCAAAAGATGCAAAGTTGATAATGATAGTGGAACATATTTTTGGCACTACCGTTTAGGTCAAGAAACTCCATGCAGATGGACTTTTGGAATCACTTGATACTTGCGAACCATGCCTCATGGCCGAGATGACTAAAACTCCGTTCTCTAGAATAATGGAACGAGCCAATGACTTATTCAAAATAATACATACCGATGTATGCGGTCTGACGAGTGTTGAGGCTCATGGCGGGTATTGTTATTTTCTGACCTTGACAGATGATTTGAGCAGTTATGGGTATATCCACTTAATGAAACACAAGTCTGAAACATTTGAAAAGTTCAAAGAATTTCAGAGTGAAGTGGAGAATCATCATAACAAGAAAATAAAATTTCTACGATCTGATCATGGAGGTGAATATTTGAGTTACGAGTTTGGCCTTCATTTAAGACAATGTGGAATAGTTTCACAACTCACGCCACCTGGAACACCACAGCGTAATGGTGTGTCCGAACGTCGTAACCGTACTTTATTAGATATGGTGCGATCTATGATGTCTCTTACCAATTTACCACTATCATTTTGGGGTTATGCATTAGAGACAACTGCATTCACGCTAAATAGGGCACCTTTAAAATCCATTGAGACGATACCATATGAACTGTGGTTTGGTAATAAACCTAAACTGTCGTTTATTAAAGTTTGGGGATGCGATGCTTATGTCAAAAGGCTTCAGCCCGATAAGCTCGAACATAAATCGGGGAAGTGTGTTTTCATAGTATACCCTAAGGAAACAATTGGGTACACCTTCTACCACAAGTCTGAAGGCAAGATTTTTGTTGCTAAGAACGGAACCTTTCTAGAGAAGGAGTTTCTCTCGAAAGAAGTGAGTGGGAGGAAAGTAGAACTTGATGAGGTAATTGTACTTGCTCTCAATTTGGAAGGTAGCTCATACGAGAAATATGTTCCCATGATGCCTACACCAATTGGAGAAGAAGCTAATGATAAATATCATGAAACTACCGATCAAGTTGCCACAGAACCTCGGAGGTCAAACAGAGCACGATCCGCACTAGAGCGGTACGGTAATCCTGTTTTGGAGGTCATGTTACTTGACCATGACGAACCTACGAACTATGAAGAAGCTATGACGAGCCCAGATTCCGATAAATGGCTTGAGGCCATGATATCCGAGATAGGATCCATGTATGAGAACAAAGTATGGACTTTGGTGGATCTGCCCGATGATCAGCGACCCATAGAGAATAAATGGATATTCAAGAAGAAGAGTGACACTGATGGTAATGTTACTGTCTATAAAGCTTGACTTGTCGCAGAAGGTTTTTGACAAGTTCAAGGAGTTGACTACGATGAGACTTTCTCACCCGTAGCGATGCTTAAGTCTGTCTGAATCATGTTAGCAATTGCCGCATTTTATGATTATGAAATCTGGCAAATGGATGTCAAAACTGCATTCCTTAATGGATTTCTTAAAGAAGAGTTGTATATGATGCAACCAGAAAGTTTTGTCGATCCTAAAGGTGCTAACAAAGTGTGCAAGCTCTAGCGATCCATCTATGGACTAGTGCAAGCATCTTGGAGTTGGAATATACGTTTTGATGAGTTGATCAAAGCATATAGTTTTATACAGACTTTCGGAGAAGCCTGTATTTACAAGAAAGTGAGTGGGAGTACTACAACATTTCTGATAAGTATATGTGAATGACATATTGTTGATCAGAAATGATGTAGAATTTTCTGGAAAGCATAAAGGAGTGTTTGAAAGGAGATTTTCCAAAGAAAGACCTCGGTAAAGCTGCTTATAGATTGGGTATCAAGATCTATAGAGATAGATCAAGACGCTTGATAAAACTTTCGATGAGTACATACCTTGATAAGTTTTTGAAGGAGTTCAAAAATGGATCAGTCAAAGAAGGAGTTCTTGCCTGAGTTGTAAGGTATGAAGTTGAGTAAGACTCAAAACCCGACCACGATAGAAGATAGAGAGAGAATGAAAGCCATTTCCCTATGCCTCAGCCATAGGTTCTATAAAGTATGCCATGCTGTAGACCAAACCTATTGTGTACCTTGCCATGAATTTGGCAAGGGGGTACAATAGTGATCCAGGAGTAGATCACTGGACAACAGTCAAAATTATCCTTAGGTACCTAAAGAGGACTAAGGAAATGTTTCTTGGTTATGGAGGTGACAAAGAGTTCGTCGTAAAGGGTTACGTCGATGCAAGCTTTGACACTGATCCAGATGACTTTGAGTATCAATCTGGATACATATTGAAAGTGGGAGCAATTAGCTAAAGTAGCTCCGTGCAGAGCATTGTAGACATAGAAATTTGCAAAATACATACGGATCTGAATGTGGCATACCCGTTGACTAAACTTCTCTCACAAGCAAAACATGATCACACCTTAGTACTCTTTGGGTGTTAATCACATGGCGATGTGAACTAGATTATTGACTCTAGTAAACCCTTTAGGTGTTGGTCACACGGCGATGTGAACTATGGGTGTTAATCACATAACGATGTGATCTATTGGTGTTAAATCACATGGCGATGTGAACTAGATTATTGACTCTAGTGCAAGTGGGAGACTGAAGGAAATATACCCTAGAGGCAATAATAAATTTTTTATTTCAGATTTCCTTATATAACAATAAATGTTTATTATAATGCTAGAATTGTATTAATAGGAAACATGATACGTGTGTGGATACATAGACAAAACACCGTGTCCCTAGTAAGCCTCTACTAGACTAGCTTGTTAATCAAAGATGGTTAAGTTTCCTAACCATGGACATATGTTGTCATTTGATGAACATGATCACATCATTAGGAGAATGATGTGATGTACAAGACCCATCCATTAGCTTAGCATAATGATCGGTAAGTTTTATTGCTATTGCTTTCTTCATGTCATATACATATTCCTTCGACTATGAGATTATGCACGCCGTATACCAGAGGAATACCTTGTGTGCTATCAAACATCACAATGTAACTGGATGATTATAAAGATGCTCTATAGGTATCTCCCAAGGTGTTTGTTGGGTTGGCATAGATCGAGATTAGGATTTGTCACTCCGAGTATCCGAGAGGTATCTCTGGGCACTCTCGGTAATACACATCATGATAAGCCTCGCAAGCAATGTGGCTAATGAGTTAGTTGTGAGACGATGTATTACGGAATGAGTAAATAGACTTGCCAGTAACGAGATTGAACTAGGTATGAAGATACTGACGATTGAGTCTCGGGAAGTAACATACCGATGACAAAGGGAATAACGTATGTTGTCATTACGGTAGGACCGATAAAGATCTTCGTATAGTATGTGGGAACCAATATGAGCATCCAGGTTCCACTGTTGGTTATTGACCGGAGAGGTGTCTCGGTCAAGTCTACATAGTTCTCGAACTCGTAGGGTCCGCACGCTTAACGTTCGATGATGATTTTGTATTATATGAGTTATGTGATTTGGTGGCCGAATGTTGTTCAGAGTCCCGCATGAGATCACAAACATGATGAGGAGTCTCGAAATGGTCGAGAGGTAAAGATTCATATATAGGACGATGATATTCGGACACCAGAAGTGTTCCGAGGGTAACCGGGTACGTATCGGGTCAAAGGAAGGGGTTCCGGGCATCCCCCGGCAACTACACGGGCCTAATGGGCCAAGAAGGGGACAGACCAGCCCCTAGGGGGCTGGTGCGCCCCATGTAGACCGAAATAAGGGGGAAGGAAAGAGGAGAAGGGAAAAAGGAAGGGGAGGGATTCGACCCCCCCCCCCCACTTCCTTCTCTCCTCCCTCCTCCTTCCTTCCCCCTCCGGGTGAATATGGAAGGGGGGAGGCCGAATTGGGAGGCGCCCAAGTAGGATTCCTCCTACTTGGGTCACCCCTTGGCTGCCTCTTCTCCCCTCCAACCTATATATATGAGGGGGTCCCACTAGAAGATAGATCATTGATTCCTAGCCGTGTGCGCTGCCCCCCTCCATAGTTTACGCCTCCGGTCATATTTACATAGTGCTTAGGCGAAGCCCTGCGTGATTAGTTCACCATCACTGTCACCATGCTGTCATAATGACGCATCTCTCCCTTGACACTTTGCTGGATCAAGAGTTCAAGGGACGTCATCGAGCTAAACGTGTGTAGAACTCAGAGGGGCCGTACGTTCGTGCTTGATCGGTCGAAATGATAAGAAGTTCGACTACATCAACCGCGTTAATAAACTCTTCCGCTTTCAGTCTACGAGGGTACATGGACACACTCCACCCTTCTTGTTGCTATGCATCTCCTAGATAGATCTTGCATGAGTGTAGGATTTTTTTTGAAATTGCCTACGTTTCCCAATAGCGCCTGGTGAGCTTGTGGCTCTCTCGTAGCTCCCCAGGTCTCCTCTTGAGGCTCCTAGGGTTACTTATGGTCTAGAAAAAAATCATTGTATAGTTTTATCACATTTGGACTTTGTTTGGTATTGATTTCTTGAAAAAACCAAAAACATGCAGAAAACAGGAATTGGCACTAGGCACTGGGTTAATAGGTTAGTTCCCCAAAATGATATAAAATTGCATATAGAGGCATATAAAGTATCTAGAATTGATAATATAATAGCATGAAACAATAAAAAAATTATATATACATTGGAGACGTATCACAGAGCAATGGACAAATAGTGTTTTATGTATCATATGTTTGTTTTGAGCATGTTTCAGTGGTTAGCATTTTTTAGACCTCCATGTGAAAGGATATCTTAGCCCATGTATTAGGTTTTGGCATTGATGACCAACAATTAGTGGGAATAATGCTTTACTCAGGTGTTCTCGAAGATTAGTCCCAAGGCAGGGATAAAATCATGGTGGGAGACCCTCTCCCTATTCCGCACCCCAAGGAAAAAGGAAAAACTCAATGTATTTTTTAATTACTATTGGCTAATAGATCATAGGTAAACTACACTATTAAGAGGGTAAAGTGGAGTTCAAGGTTGTGTATTATGCTCATGTTTGCATTATATGATCTACCATAAAGCTTTATCAACAATATCTCACACCGGGACCAAATATTAGCAGTTTTGGCAACTGCCTATTGTGTGTGTGCTCAGGAGACAATTTTTGGACCCTCCAGTTCTGGGCTCCATGTTTCATGTATATTCTTTGGATCCCCTCGAGCCTCCGAGTTTTGAATTTTTCTCTCTATAGCCTAGAGTGACCTCGAATCCTTAGGACTTCGCGCAGATTACATATAATAGTTGAAAATTGTAGGAGTTATCACTACTGTAGGAAGGTCCTAATGCGATACATGTATATGAGGCCATTCGACCAAAGCCAAACCGTGGGCGATGTATGAATCACAAACAATATCGAATGAAAACCGTCACCAATATAATGAACTGTGTGCGATGGCACATCCATCAAATACGATTCAGAAAAGAGTTGTGTGTATGGAACATGGCATACAATTGATTCATACGAACTATTTGTGATGAGCCTGCACAATAGAAATGGTCAGCCAGACCAAGGTGTGTGCGATAGACGGCATACATGCCACTCAGATGAATTGTTTGTGATTAACCAAAACAACAGAAATGGCCAGTCAAATCAAGGTGTGTGTGATAGCACTACAAAAAAAAGACACATCCGTGACATTTTGGGCTAAACAAATTTTTTTTCCTGTCATAGTTATGACACTTCTATGACGATAATTGTGACAAAACCCGGTATCATCATAGATGTGGTGGGCTCCTACTTCTATGACAAAAAATCATGACAGAAAATGGGCTTTTCGTCCTGGGCGGGTCGGAGACGCAGCTGCATGACATTCTTTGGGCCGTCCATGACGGGAAAAACCATGGTAGAAGTGAGGGTGAGGAAAATATTGGGGTGTTCCCGGTTACGGTGAGTGGTCGGGGCCGAGCGATGCGCATTTCTCTCGTACACATACGCGCGTGGGTGCGAGGCGTTGGGTTGTAACTGAACCCGAGCGAGGCCTTCGCCTATACTGAACCCAAGCGATTGCACTGCACGCTACACGTTACTGAGCCTGAGTGATCGATCGATGCATGGGTGTTAACTGAACTCGATCGAGCGATTCCTTCGCTACTACTGCTAACTGAAGCCGATCGATGCTGCCTCTAGACGAACAGTGAG
>NC_041393.1:459651189-459674652 GCF_002162155.2 Triticum dicoccoides
TGTTGCCTCTGGATGAACAGGACCCCGATCGATCGAGCCGGTTGGGGCTGGATGAACAGGACGACCCCGTGGTGGGCTGGATGAACAGTAGATGGTGGAGGGTGGATGAATAGTAGCCCATGGAGGGGTGGTTGAATAGGAGCCCGTGGAGAGGGGTGGTTGAACAGTATCCGGTGGAGTGGCGCGCGGTGGAGGCTGGATGAACAGGAGCCCGTGGATGAACGGTCACAGGTGGAGGCTGGAGGAGGTCGACGGTGGATGAATAGTAGCCCGTGGAGGCTAGAGGAGGTCGATGGTGGAGATGAACAGTATCCTGTGGAGTCCTGTTTTGCGGCACGCCACACCCCTCCCGATGAACAGGAGCCCCGTTTCGACCGTAGCGCTCCAACATAAGTCCGTTTCCTCCGTTTTGCGGTACGCCACACCCCTCCCGATCAACAGGACCCCATTTCGACCGTAGGAGGTCCAACACAAGTCTGTTTCCTCCATTTTGCGGTACGCCAGACCCCTCCCGATGAACAGGATCTCGTTTCGAACATGGCCGGTCGAACACAAGGCTGTTTCCTCCGTTCTGCGGTACGCCAGGCCTTGTTTCCATCGGCTGTTCCGTCCAAGCCCTCTCGATGAACACGATGATGCATTCCATTCCTACCCAGCCGGTTGGCTCCCCATGAACACGACGAGGATGCTGTTTCTCCGTTCGACCCAGCCATGTACACGAGCCATGGCCGTACATATGCTCGAGTAGGCGTTCGAGACCCCGCCCGTATGTACGTACGTAGTCGTATTTACTTTCTTGCACCCTGGCCGCTGTGCGTACGTGTACATGCTATGTGCGCGCCTCTACTATGACACGTGCGCGCCTCTACATCGACCAGTATGTACGTACACGTTCGCGACCAGAATGACAATGCTACGTACGCTTCGACCAGGTGGGTCCCGACTGTCAGGCACTTCCTTGCGTGCGAAAATGTAGCTGGTGGGTTCCAGCAGTCAGGGGGCGAATCATTTTTTTGCCCATAATATGGACACACTTCCTTGCGTGCGAAGATGTAGCTAGTAGGTCCCAACAGTCAGGGGGAAACATTTTTTTCATGAAATACGGTGGCCCATCCGGTGGGTCCCTGCTGTCAGGTGGAGGAATCATTATTTTCTGCGTAATAAGGAGGCACTTCCTTGCTGCGGCCGTGGACCGAGCTGCCAGCCTCTCCACGTACAGTCCACGTCCGATGGAAGTCGTTCCTTGACCACGCCACACCGAGAGCACCACGGCGGTGGATGACGACGAGGCCTAGGAAGGGGACACCACGGAGCCGGGGAAGACGCGGGAGTGGATGCCCACGCGGAGAGGAGTACGAGGGTTCACTGGTTCGGCTGCGGTGTGAGGCTGCCGTCGCCGCAGAATAACAGGCGGCATGGGTGTGGAGGGATGGCCTGGCTAGCGGTGGGAGTAGTAGGGGGCGATGAGGCCTCCGCGACAGCACAGCCGGCCACGGGAGGCAGGTGCAGGCGGCACAACTGGCGCTGCTTTGGGAGGCTGGAGCAAGAAGACCAGAGGTTGAAGAAGCACGACGACCGTTGGATGGACATCGTACGGTCACTGCAGCTAGAATCGTTTATATTGACTAAGTTGACAAAGCCCTTGGTACGCGTCAACTTAGTAGGCCCACAGGCCAGCTTCCGAAACGGTGCGCCCCGGATGTCAGGGGGAGGAATCATTTTTTGGGCGGGTGAAGCTAGAATATTCGAGATTGAAGAAGAAGCACGTTATCCTTTGGATGGACATCCAACGGCCACAGCTGCTAGAACCGTGTGTTGACTATAAGTTGACAAAGTCTTGCATACGCATCAACTCTTTTTTTTGAGGGGACGCGTCAACTTAGTAAGGCCACAAGTGTGTGGCAGAGAACTTGTAGCCCATTTGAGATTTGTAAGAATGTGTAGCCCATTTTTGAATTCTAATGGAATTTACTACATCCCATTTACAATTTGTTAAAAGTACATCCCATTTTAACCAACCATTCAAAACAGAATTCAATAAAATTTCCCACATTTTGATGGGATCTGAAATATTTTTATCCCGAAAGTTCTAGTCAGATTAAATACAATTTGAATATAAATTTATATTACATAAAAATCCAACGAAACATTGCACTCGCAACAATTAATAAAATTAAAATTTTCAATATCCAAAAATAATATTTTAGAAAGTAATTACGTGTTTGGTGCATTTTTTATAGTTACTGCCCAGTTTTTATAATTACATCCCATTTATTATTTCTTAAAGCCCATTTTCTTGTTAAGCCTAATGCATCCCTCCAAGGAAAGATTTGCAGCCCAGCGGGGCGGAGAATAACAACTTGACCTTGCCTGGGTATTCCTAAAAAAAAGTATAGCTGGGCTAGACATTTTCAGCTTGAAAAAAAATAATATCTGGGCTGTATATCTGGCCTGGGATAGACGGACCATAGCCCACCCAGTTAATACATGCAACGATGTTTTCATTGTTGTTCAGCGGAGAAAAAATGATATCTGGGCTAAACATCGCTCAAGAAAAACTCTGCAGTGCTCACACCTCAAAAACACAAATACTGCTCGAGCTGCTTGGTCCCAGCTGTCGGCCGCTTCTTATGCAATTCTCTCGTTTATTGACTACATAGATTGACAATGGTGTGGGACCATGATGTCAGGAAACTAGGAGGAAGCAAAGAAATAATATAGTTTTATATAATAAGGAGGCACTTGCCTACGTGAGGCTATGGCCCTAGTGGGTCCCCATTGTCATCCTCTCCAAGTAAAGTCATCTCCTCGCCCGCATGCGCTTTCCACCCGAAACAGTCAGGGCCGCCCGCCCCGCTTCCTGGTGCAGGCGATTGCTCCGCCTTCAAACGACAAAAGTGTCGTCCGTCCGTCTATCTGCCGCCCACATTAATGATACACGGTTGTCGGGGCGGCTACTCCGGCGCCACACGTCCGTCCCTCCGCCGCCCACCATTGCTATATAAACTCCCGCGTCGGCCATAAACGCAGTCATCCGCATCCGTTCCCTTTCTCCTGTCCACACCACTACTGCCCACCATGGCTTCCTCGCGCTCCGGGGCTCTTTGGGACGGGAAGACGAGGGACCACAAGGAGATGGCAGCCATTGCTGCCGACTGGCTGGCCGGCAGGCAGCCGGAGGACGACGACGTCCCAATGGAGAACATGCTAGTCGATGATCCGGCACCAACCCCCTCCTCCGTGCCATCCTCACCGGTGCATTGCAACATGACCATCAGCGAGGCCCGTGCCCAATATATGGACACGGTGAGGCAAAAGCGTGAGGAGCAGTTCCAGCAGGCCCAGGCCGACGCCGCCTACAACCAGCATCTCCTCTAGGAGCACCTGCAGGCAGAGGAGCAGATCGCCATGGAGCGGGCGGAGCAGGAGGCACTACTAGAAATACCACTACTAATGGCGCACCTAATATGGCCATTAATGGCGCATCACTGGTGCGCCACTGATAGCACGCCATTAGTAATTTTTACTAATGGCGCACCAGCTGGTGCGCCATTAGTATCTGGTATACTAATGGCGCACCACCTGGTGCGCCATTAGTATATGCGAGGGTGCGCCATTAGTATGCCTCCCAGTTGGCATGTATACCCAGGTGCTTTGGCATACTAATGGCGCACCACCTCTGGATGCGCCATTAGTAACCGCAGCATACTAATGGCACACTACCCGGTGATGCGCCATTAGTATGCACTGTCATACTAATGGCGCACTGTCGTGTGATGCGCCATTAGTATGAATATTAGGTTTTTTTTATTTTTTTATTTTCTGTTTTTTGCACAGGTTACAAAATGTATAATTTGACAAAATATAGACAGCACACATCAACAATAGATTCATCAAATACAATAGAAGATTAGTCTTTGAATACAATTCATCATATTAGTCTCCGAATACAATTCATCATATTAGTCTCCGAATTAAAAAGACCGAACAAAGATAGAACATTATATTACAAGTCTCGAGACCGCGAGTAGCGAGTTTGTCTTCGCATTACAAGTCGATATCGATCATCTAAACTACCATCACATAGAAGAGAGCTGCGGTCATCACGATGAGCATCATCACGATGAAACTCGTCTTCATCCGGTTTCTCCAACGCTCCCTCCCCTCTCCCGCTAGATAGCGGGCGTATCTAGATTCGGCCTCGGCCCTAGTGGTGTACCCTTTGTAACTGTTACCGCTGAATCGGTGAACCTGTCTCCGACACTCCTCCCAGTCATCGTAGACTCCGGGAACCTTACCCTTGTACACGACATACGTCGGCATCACTATGCACTAGCCAAACGAAACGTTAGTACCAATTCACAGACAATACATAAGCAATATATAATTATGCAACAGAACGATCGGAAGAGAAAAGCAAGACATTAATAGCATCGATTACATCTAAGTTGAACGACTCTCAAAACCAAAGAGACATACTACAAGTTCATTAAAGTTTAATTACAACATGAGCCAATCGATGTTTCAGAACTAGACAACTCGACTCAAGGGACCGGAGCGTGGATGAAGCCGCCGTCTATCGTGGGAGTCATGAAAGAACGGGCGTTGTCATCCTGCATTTGTAGCATTGTGTCGATGTCACTGTTGGACGGTTGATTTCTGAGGTAGAACTGCCCCGAGGTACGAAGGACATCTTGATGGATGATTTCCGCAAACTCCGACTGGATGCGAAAGAATTCTTGTCGGAGGTACGCGTCCTGGATTGCCGACACGCTCGCGGCCCAATCTTGGAGTTTACTCGGTAGCAGAAGTTGATGATGGTCCCGTACGATCACCCGCATGTGATGGATGGCGTAGTGGGCACCCTTCTGACCGCCAGGCGGCTGCTTGACGCAGCAGAACATCGTATTGTGGGAGAACACGTGCTTGCCGTACTTACGAATAGGCCTGGTGAAGGTGCCTCCAGATTGGGCGTAGCCGGGGAGAACATCATCAAGAACCTTCTTGACATTTGTGTAGTCTACGTTCGACTGACGGTCCGGGTCGAAATACGTGGCCATGGAATATTTGGGGCTTAGGAGGATGAGCGTGCAACGTGTGTCACTGCAGAAAACACGGAATGTTAAAAGAAAAACGATCGAAAAGTAAGAATTCATATGTTACGGGCCGGTTGAGGGGAGGACTTACTCGGGAAAGTAAGGCACGAGGAAGTTATCCTTATCTTGGTTTGCCAGAATGACGCCTTCGAGGTAAGAACTCGCGACTTGCCGGTCCCTAGCGCTGCCCAAGATCTTGGCACGCATGTAGAAGGGGTCGACTATCACGATGTCCGGGGTCTTGTCGCGAATGATCCGCATCTCCATACTCAGCGAAAATAGCCGAACGAAGGTGTAGTGCAGCGGATGAAGGTTAAACATAGCAAAGATGTCATCAAACCGCAGGACGATCGTACCCCCGATGTCGCCATCCACAAAGCCCTTGCCCTCTGGCACCTTGGTCACGAAAACCGGGTATGCCACATCCTTCTCTCTGAGACGCCGCTTCTCCAAAGAAAGAACACTGTCGTGCAGACTCCGCATAGCACCGGTTGCAGCATTGAGCATATTTGGTGGTAGCATCGCCCTACCCGCCACATGCACCCTCCTCGAGATATCCTGCGGTGAAGGTGGCCCGTCCTGAGCACGGATCGTACTCGGTGCCGGCTGGCTTGCACCCTTCTTAGTCTTTCTTTTGCGTGCCTTCTTCTTCTCATGTAATGGGACCGAGTTCTGCTCACAGACCGCCTTCTTGAGTGTGTTGGGGCTGATAATATTTCGCACCTCGCCTATCTGAGGCTCGGTGAAGTCGGCAGCTGGAGGCGTCTCCTGAGAGCTGAACGCCAGACGGCGCCTGTTGCAACTTGGCTTCTCCGTGGTACGAGCTAGATCGCACACGTCTTTTGTTGGGTTTGGTTCTTGAGAAGGAGGCCCCATGAAGTCGCCATCGTACCCATGCTCGGCAAAGTACTAATCGACGTTGCCAAATGTATCATCGTCGTCGTCGTCGTCGTTCTGATCCTGTGCCATATGCATGTTTGGATCCAGTGGCATAGGGATGTCCGGCACCATTACGGCGGTCTTGCCATGGGGCCGACTTGGCGCCGGCACGACTGGCGGTGTTGTCTTTGGGGTGGTGTCCCCCGCCCCGAAGCGAATCTGGCTCTTCGGCCAAAGCAGGGGCCAGCTCAGGCAGGCGCTGAGGGTCATCACGTCATCATCGTCGGCCCCAACGAGTCGAATCGGAGGTAACAAGTCGTCGCAGCCTGGCAGCACCTGAACCAGTTGAACCCTAAACAAGTTGGGTGGCATCTGGGTACCGTGGAACAAGGGGTTGCCCGGTTGAACGATTTTGCCCTTGGCGACATCGACCAACTCGTTGTTCACGAAGTGGAGGAGAGTGCACGGAACGTCGGCGGCGCCCTGCGAAAACATGTAGGGCGTCAGGGATGCCCAGTCAAAGGCAAGGAGATGAAGTCCTCGGCCGAGAGAGGCTTAATTAGTTATCGTGATGATGGCGTCGAGCTCGGCTAATGTCGAGGCACCGCCAACGGCGGGCGTGCAGTTGACGGAGCGGCCGCTTGCTGAAGAGGTGCCGGCCGGCGTACACCCGGGTGCATTAAGCTCCCGTGCCGGCGTCGGAGACACCAATGCCGCCTCCGCCGGAGGCACCAATGGCCCCGCCATCGCATTATGCGAGTTGCTGGCCGTGAAGCTAGGAATCGGGGCAGCCCCTGTTGGCCGCCCGCAATCCACGCACTCAACCCCGAGATCAAGGTAGGCACAAGGGCGGTGATCGTCGCTCCGAGTCGTTGTTCCACTTGCTCTTGGACAATCTCCGGAATCCGCGCCACCTGTGCCTTGAGTTCTTGAACCTCTCGCGCCTGGCTTTCCGAGCTGGTCTTTTTCTCCTTCCGCACACCAGCGGTATAGTATGACCCCCATTTTGTCGACAAGCCTTTGCCGGCCACACGACCAGCTGACGTCGGCTTACTGAGCTTATCCTTGTTCTTCATTATATTCAACCCCCTATTTAGAGTGGTGTCCCAAGGGTTGCTCTGAGTCGACCCTGCGCTACTGCTTTCAGTCGCCTGCGGAAGGAATGTGAACCATTTAGAAATTCGGCTTCATTAATTAGAATGCAACCATATGGAGCTAATTATGCGGGGGTGTATTCCTTACCAGAACAAGCTCAAGCTGCCTAGTCTTCGGATCCGTGGTAAGCTCCTTTGTTTTCGGGTCCTTCTTGTACCGGGCCCTGACAAAGTTCCTGGTCTGCTTGTCACCGTATTTATCAAAGAGGGGCGGTAGGCCTTGCTCGGCACGGTCCGCCTCCTCCTTGTCCCATATAGGCTCCGCCACTCTGTAACCGCCGGGACCGAGTGTGTGTTCCCCTATGTTCAGCTCCCGCATTTGTTTCCCCCACTCACTTGATTGGGAGCTTGCGATGCTCGAGCAATTGATCTTGAAGTCGTTGTAGTCATCTTCGGTGATCGAAGGATTTTTCTCCTTGATCTTCTCATAACTCTCACCTTTCTCGATCATTCTCTTCACATTGCTTTTCCAAGTAGACAGGGCCTTGCTCATCTTCGTGAGGGCAGCATTGTTCACTTTATTCCCTTTGAGGCTTGTGTTTTCGAATTCAGCGGGGAACTTGTATCGTTCGTGCAGCTTCGTGAAGAGGAGGTGGCGCAAATTCCCCCGGTCAGGATGCCTCAGGTTCTCGGTGTTGATCGAGACGGTGCTCCGGACAATGCACCCGAGCTGAAGCGAGTACCCCTTGACTATTCGTTCGGGCGCCGTTGGATTCCCGTTGGAGTCCACTTCAGTAACTTCCTCCTTGAGGGTGCGGAGCACGATCGGGCGCCGGTCCTTCCGTTGCCTCTTCGGCTGGCTGCTATCTGTGCGTGCGCCGCCATCATCAGTGGTGGCATCCTCGGCGGCACCATCAGTGGTGGCATCAGTGTGGTCATCCTCGGCGGCACCATCCGTGGTCTCAGGATCGGTGGGGAAGGCGGCGGCCTCATACAAGTGAGGTTGTTCCTCCATCTCCTGGGACAGATCCCAGAATGCCTTGCCGCCCGAACCCCCGGCCTCATCGTTGTGGGCCATGTTTCTCTCTAAATAGAAACAAAGTTTGGTCAAAAAGTTGGTTATTGTCAAGGAACAAGATCATGGTCTCATCATTTAGGGTTTGTCGACACCGAGGCATCCTAAAATCTAAGCTTTTATCATTGAGGGTTTTTCGACGCCAAGGCACCCTAAAAGCCTAACTTTTCATCATTTCGGTTTTTATCGACACCGAGGCACCCTAAAAGCCATGCATTAGTCACAAGTACGCCGGGGCACTTGATCCTACTTAATTAACTACTAAGATACCCCGGCCCATGCATTAGTCACAAGTACCCCATATGTCCTATTTTTAGCAAAGTCATGCTAAAATTCACGGAAAATTTCAGCATGACCTTTGCTGAAAATAGGACATATGGAGTACCCGAATTTGCTGAAACGGAAGTTAATCGACATTCCAGCAAACTCAAGGGCCTCTCGGGTGGACAAGGCAAAAAAGGCCTCCATCACAACATGGAAAATACATTGGCATGTGGACTGGAATGTGGCTTCATTTAACAACAACAGTTTCACACAGAAAACAGAGCTGAATTCATTGAGATATTTGCATTGCTAGCTACATTTCAGTGCCAAATTTCACCAATTTAAGCAAAACTACCGTTTAGCTAGCTACAGTTCAGTGCCATATTTCACTGGATTAAAATAAGCACATACACATAACTGACAGCACACATACACATCACTGATTTAACGAAATTTGCACACAACTCAGTAGCACTTCATCATCATATAAAGTATATTAGCAGCAGTACAAATAAAGAGACATGATCAAAGTACTTCATAATAAACCCAATCAACTTCACAATAAATCACTAGTCCTACTTATTGATGGTTTCTAAATCATTTATTTGATCGATAACAAATAGCCTTGTCCTGCACAAAATCTTTGTCCTCAGCTGTAAACTGAACTATTGTCAGGTCATGTTGTCAGGTCATGTTGAAAGTAAAATAGGACCTTGCTGTGTTTGGGACCAAATTGTTATTTGGCTATTCTAGCTGGCTTTTTTTTAGCGAATTGTAACTTGTGTGAAGCTGAAACAAAGTTAACTTACATGCTCCTATATGCTCAGCTGAATTATTATAACATGTCTATCCAGTTTGCAGTTATTCTTACAATGTTATCTTGGCATATTTTGCAGAAAGGTACCAAGAGGGTGCAATTTGTCAGGAACTTGATTAGGGAGGTTGCTGGATTCGCTCCCTATGAGAAATGTATCACTGAGCTTCTTAAGGTTGGAAAGGACAAGCGTGCACTCAAGGTCGCCAAGAGAAAGCTTGGTACTCACAAGAGAGCAAAGAAGAAGAGAGAGGAGATGTCAAGTGTCCTTAGGAAGATGAGGTGTGTAACCACTCTGACTCACCAGTTATATTATGAACATTATTTTTCTGACCATGTTCATTAGGTTTTGCTTGATTGAATTACAGATGGTTGTATGATTATAAGAGTCACACCTGTGTGCGGGATGGTCTCAAGTCAAGTTAACAATATCTGCCAAAACCTAATACAAATTAATCATATGAATAAAAATGATTGATGCAGAATCCAAAATGGCAACTGGCATACATTGCTAGCAAAGTACTATTTCAATTGATCAGAGTTTTGAGTTGGCTCTGTGGCAAAACAATGTTAAGCACGCTTTATAAGCACGCTTTCAGCACTAATTTAAGCTGTTGCCAACTTCTGCAGAACTTAAACTTGGCTTGCTGACTAAATAATACTACCTCCGATCTATAATAAGTGTCGCAGTTTTGAACTAACCCCGGTTCAAAACTGCAATACTTATTTTGGATCGGAGGGAATACTACGTTAAGTTGCCTTCTGCTATTTGATCTCACAACTTTTTCTTCCAAGTACTGAATTTGACTTGTATCATTTGTAAGAATTGTGGACTCTTCATTCCAGCCCCAAATATCTACTGTGTATCATATTTTTTGCTTATGTCACACATTATCTTTATTGGTTAAGCTAAGGAACTCTCCCTTGTGTGCAGAAAAATAGTGCCCATCAGGACCAAAACAATTAAAGCCAGTCAAAAGGGTACGACAGAAGCTTATGTGTAGCCGTTGATATCGTACGCCTCATAGGTCATCAGGTTGTGCTCGGCGCCCTGTGACAAGGCGAATATGAGTTGTTCTTCCGCGGAAGAATCCTCATGTAAAGGGTACGACAGAAGCTTATGCTTGAACCAACGCGTGAAACATGAGTTGTGCTCTTTGAGTATATCTCCGTCCGTCCTCTGTTGGCCTCGGTCATTGTACGTCTTTTTAATAAAGGTTTTGTGCTCTACCAACCAAGGATCGACCACGTCTATGTGTTGTAGCGCGACTAGGTTTGCTCTTTCAAAGTCAGCGAGTCGACCCTCGAAGTCGACATGCATTTCGCGGCGACCCTCACGGTGACCCCATCCAGCGAGCCTGCCGAGGTGCCTGTTGACGGGCAGACCAACGGGGTTCTCGATGCCTAGATAATTCGTGCAGTAGGAGATGCACTCTTCGGTCAGAAAGCCCCTGGCTATGCTTCCTTCTGGACGTGACATGTTGCGAACGTATCCTTTGATGACACCATTCATCCTTTCGAACGGCATCATGCTGTGCAGGAACGTCGGCCCGAGTTGGATGATATCCTCCACTATATGGACCAGCAGATGCACCATAACGTCGAAGAATGCGGGCGGGAAGTACATCTCAAGCTTGCATAGTATCACCACGATCTCTTCCTGTAGCCTTCTGAGTTGCCTCACGCCAATCGACTTCCGAGAGATGACGTCGAAGAAGTTGCATAGGCCAAATAGCGTTTCACGGACGTGCGCGTCCATGATCCCACGGATTGCAACTGGAAGTATCTGCGTCATCAGCACGTGACAGTCGTGAGACTTCATCCCGCTGAACTTCTGCTTCGCTGGGTCTAGGTATCTGCTTATCTTCCCCGCGTAACCGTAAGGAAGTTTTACTCCTAGGAGGCAGGTGAAAAACTGCTCGATCTCCTCCTGACTTAGAGTGAAGCACGCGGGAGGGTAGTCATTTTCGGTCTTCTTGGCCTTTTTGCCTTTGCGACGACTTTCTGTGTCCTGCTTCGCCTCATCATCATCATCATCATCATCATCATCATCATCATCATCATCATCATCATCATCATCATCATATATAGCGTGAAGCTCCTGCCTGATGCCCATTGATTTCAAGTCTGCCCTTGCTTTCGGCCCATCTTTGGTCCTCTCTGGCATGTTGAGCAGGGTACCAAGCAGACTCTCGCACACGTTCTTCGTGATATGCATGACATCAAGGCTGTGAGGCACACGGTGGATCTTCCAGTACGGCAAGTCCCAGAAAACAGACCTCGTTTTCCATACCTTCAGCAGCGGCTCTGGCGCCTTTCACTTCTTTCCCGGCTCTGGCGCCTTTTGCTTCTTTCCCGGCAGTGGGCAGTCTTTCCAATTTTTCAACAGCTTGTCTATTTCCTCGCCGCTCCTCGTACACGGGCGTTTTCGGGGTTCGGTTTCACCATCGAACAGATCCTTGCGTTTCCTCCACGGGTCATCGTCGCGAAGCCACCTTCGATGTCCCATGAACACGGTTTTCGAAGACCCGGGATCTCTATCTAGCTGGCGATACGTTGTGTCATCCATGCACCTTACGCATCCAGAAAATCCGTGGACTACCTACCCCGCAAGATATCCGTAACCGAGATAGTCGTGCACCGTCGTGAGCAGTGCGGCTCTCATAGGGAAATATTCTTTCTCTGCGGCGTCCCACGTATTGGCTGGCGTTTTCCACAGCGTGTCAAGCTCCTCTTTCAGCAGCCCCAGATACAGATTGATGTCGTTCCCTGGTTGTTTCGGCCCTTCAATTAGCATACTCATGTGAATGTACTTCCTCTTCATGCACAACCAGGGGGGAAGGTTGTACATCCACACAAACACAGGCCAGGTGCTATGTGTGCTTCTCTGGCTGCCAAACGGATTGACTCCATCGGTGCTCGCGCCCAGCACGATGTTCCTTGGATCGTTCCCAAATTCTGGGTATTCGAAGTTCAATGCTTGCCACTGGCTCGCATCCTTAGGGTGACTCAGCATCTTGTCTTTTTTATCTATCTCTGGATCATTTGCATCATCTTCTCGCTTCTTCTCCTCCCTATCCGCGTGCCAACGTAGGAGCTTTGCTACCTTAGGATCCGCGAAATACCGCTGCAGACGAGGAGTGATCGGAAAGTACCACACCACTTTTCGAGGAGCTTTCTTCCTCTTCTTGTATCGAGTGACACCGCACACCGGACATATTGTAGACTCCGCGTGCTCGTCCCGATAAATGATGCAATTGTTCATGCACACATGGTATTTCACGTGCGGTAAATCCAGAGGACACACGATTTTCTTCGCCTCCTCCAAACTGGTCGGGCACTTGTTCCCCTTGGGAAGACGTTTGTGCCAGAATGACATGTTCTCGTCGAAGCATGCGTCGGTCATTTTGTGTTTTACCTTCATCTCCAGGGCCATGAGCGTTACTTTCAGGCGGGTATCCTCGGGCCTGCATCCTTCATACAATGGAGTAACCGCGTCTAACTCAAGTTGATCCATCTTGGCTTTCTCTCGGGCGGCAGCTCTTGCGTTATCCGTCTGCTTGAGAAGCAGCTCTTGAATATGAGGGTCCTGCACCCAGCCCATCGATGGTCCAGCGTCGTCTGCTCCGCCGGCATCATCATCTTCATGATCATGCCCGTCGCCTGCTCCGGCATCTTCCTCATCATCATGTCCTGCATCTTCTACATGATGACTGTGTACAGCATCACAGTCGTGATCATCTCCTGGGGATTCTTCGTCTTCTCGCCCGCCCGAGCCGCGGTGGTTGTCTTGCTGCCCTTCCTCATTTCTTGCCCGACCCGCATGGACGACTTCGTAGTCATCTTCATCACCTTGCCACCGATAGCCATCCATGAAACCACGCAACAGCAGGTGGTCCCGCACCTGCCTGGAATCCGGGTCCGCAATAAGGCTCTTCAGCTTGCATCTTCGACACGGACATCTTATCTCCGTCTCGTTCTTTTGAAGCATCTCGGCCTTCGCGGACCTCAAAAACCTATTCACGATGCCTTCGGTCATCGTGCGGACCATGGTCGCCTGCGGGGTAGAGCAAAACGATATTTTAGAACCAAACAAAAATTTGGCATGACCTTCCCTAAAAATAGGACCAAAAAGAATGCTTAATGCCAAAATTCTCGCCGAAACGGAAATGAATCAACATTCCGGCAAAATATTGGCAACTATCGCATATCAAATACCGGTACACCTCCAAACACAAACACATATGCAACACCACAAACATATGCAACACCACGAACATACATAGATCTAGCTAGGCCGTAAAAAGTGCATGTGCACATTGTTGTAAGGAGAACAACCTAAATATAGCTTCCCCCCTTACTTACCTATTAAAACAAGGTAATTTAACCACTTAATTTGAATGAATCTATGGTGGAAATGAGGTGAAAAAGAGGAGGCACCCGAGACAAGGAGGAGGTGGAGAGAATGAAGTGGGGAGAAAGTGAGTGTGTGGGTAGGAGAGGCTGTCCCAAATATCTTGTTGCTGCCCACTTACTAATGGCGCACCTCTTGCATGGTGCGCCATTAGTACTTAGAACTACTAATGGCGCACTTGGGCAGGATGCGCCATTAGTATGTTTGGATAGGTGCACTAGTTCAAAAAAAATCCTATACTAATGGCGCACCCACTGCCTGGTGCGCCATTAGTAGTTACAACTACTAATGGCGCA
The DNA here is from genome assembly GCF_002162155.2 of Triticum dicoccoides. Lineage (NCBI taxonomy): Eukaryota > Viridiplantae > Streptophyta > Magnoliopsida > Poales > Poaceae > Triticum > Triticum dicoccoides. The sequence goes on from NC_041393.1 coordinate 459,665,122, forward strand.
CTTGGGCAGGATGCGCCATTAGTATGTTTGGATAGGCGCACTAGTTCAAAAAAAAAATTTCTATACTAATGGCGCACCTGCTGCCTAGTGCGCCATTAGTAGTTACAACTACTAATGGCGCACTTTGCCGGGATGCGCCATTAGTATGTTTGGACAGGCGCACTAGTTAAAAAAAAATTTGATACTAATGGCGCACCCGTAGCATGGTGCGCCATTAGTTGTTTAAACTCTAATGGCGCATCAGATTGTGGTGCGCCATTAGTATATACTAATGGCGCACCATCTTTCTGGTGCGCCATTAGTGTCAATCCCATCTATAGCCATTTTCCTAGTAGTGAGGCGCTGCTCGACTTGTACCGCTCTACCCGCGAGGGCCGCCTCGAGGGCTGGCGGTACCGCATGCGGGTGGCGGAGGCTGCGGCCGCCTACAAAGCGGGCGATGAAGCGGGCGAGGTGTTGTTTGGCGAGACCGAGGACGAGGCAGAGGATAATGCCGGCTCCGATGAGTTCCCGCTCTGCTGGCGTTGACGAGGCCCTGCTCCGCCGAGACCCCGCGATGCCAACAATGAGGCAGAGGACACTGCCGGCTCCGCCGAGGCCCCGTCCCGCCAACAACGAGGCAGAGGACATCGCCAGCTCAGCCGAGGCCCCACCTGCCGGCAACGAGGAGGAGGATTTCCACCGCTCCGCTGAGGCGCCGCCCGCCGTCAATGAGATAGAGGACATCACCGGCTCTGCCGAGGCCCCGCCCCACTGCCAACGATGCCGCACCACACAGAAAACAAGGAAGAGTAGAACACGGTAGGTCGCCGCCGCTCGGGTCCAAGTAAGGCCACCGCTGCTACCCTCCGGTTGAAGCCAAGCTAGGCGCGTTGACCATTGACTGCTGGTTAGCTTCTTGGCAGCGACGTGGAGTTGGAGAGCTGTGTTGGAGAAGGACGCTGCTTCTACTTAACTGCTTGTGCAGTTGGCTGACTGACACATAGGCCCAACAGGCCACATGTCAGTTATGCAACTGCACCTGCAGTTAAGTCACTGAAGCTTCTGTTCGGCTCAGCCGGACACAGGTGGGTAGCTTCGATTAATTAATTATACCTCCAGTGCACCCCTTTTTAGTTGAAGAATGTATGAAATGTAATGAAATCCGGCATGTTTATATGAAATCCGACCGTGTATGAATGAATTTATTTTGATTAGTTCGAATTCTTGTATCACTGGCATTGGATGAACATGCAAAACAATACGTACTAGCATTATTCCCAGGGTGATAACCTCGTTTGGAGCAGTTTCACATGTATTGTCTGCAGTCAAAGTATCTCTACTTTGACCAATCTTATAGAAAAAAGTATGCACTTTCACAATGTGCGAAGTAAAAAGGAACAGAAGGAGTACAAAGAGTTTGAGCAGCTTTTTAGCGTTTCCGTACATTGCAATCAAACACACAAGCTTGGCAATTCATAAAGAACATTCAAAACAATCGACGATTATGCATCTCGGCGATTCACATGTCAGAGCCAACATTTACTTCACAACTAAAGAATAAAGAAAAAATTGATCGACGCTGCTGACAGCAAAGGGCGTCCCATTCGAAAATATTAAACACATGTCTTCTTACTAAAATCAATGAGTAAAATTTGACAAGGTTGTGCCATTCCAAAATATCAAATGCCTACGATTGTGGAAAGGGTAGGGTTTGCCATCAGTTCGGACATTGATATGGCACCTCGTGCTAAATAAACCAGTTGTTCCTTTTGTGTAGTTCCACCAAAATCAACCAAATTCGTGTGTAGCTTGTATGATTTCACCCTTATATGTTGCAACGCCTTGAACTTATCGGCACCTCCTTTCTTGTGGTGGAAATGAATGATTCGATGTATTCATGAACATTTTGTGCAGTTCCCATTGAAATCAAGCTGAGCACCCCTGTTTGCACAAATACAAAAAAGTGATTAGTATAAAGAAAACTGTACTATGAATTGACAATTCAAACAGGCACCTACATGGTCCATGTAGAGCACACTTTTACAAAATGGAACTCACCAGAAAGAATCCTAGAACAACATTGTACTCGCGCATCACAGCAAGAAAATGGAGATTTGTCAGTCCTTCTGAGCTAAAGTTAGTTTGGTCTTGTGGGGAGTAATGTAACCATCCTTCAACTGCTCCTTCTGATGAGAACATAGACAGGGCTTCTTCATCCTGGCATAATCGGAACTAGTCACTTCACGTACTCCATATTCTTCTTTAGAGGAGGAGGATCCTGTTGTGCAAAGACAAGATGACAACTAAATCCTAGCATCCCTGTTTGCTCGAAAAAAAGGAAAGGAAATATTTAAAACAACACAGTTGAAGCACTTCTCAAGGACAATGCCACTTTTTCATGACAGTATCTAAATAGTAGCACAACACCAATAGAGATGACAAAGCTCAATCATATGGATGAAATCAGTGGGCGAGTACCAACCATTGTCAGGAGGCTTATTGTGTAGAGCATACAGATGAAGCACTTCTCTGGAAACATCTGTTGCTATCTATTGTGGTGGCCATGCTTACTATATACTCCTCGATTAGTTTAATGTTTCCAACATCTTCTTGTGCACTTCCACTAAAATATATGGTATCTTCAAAGAAGATCCCTGTTTGCACAAGTAGATATAATTACTTATTACATTAAGAGTGGCATCAAATTAGTGGCAAAACAATTGCTCGTTCCAGCCATAGCAATACATTAAGATGCAAAACTATATCATTACTTGTGTCATCACAGTTCCAGTGCTTCATTACAACACCGGGATTTGATTTTTGTTTTTCTTCCGCTTGTTCTTCCCCTTCATCACTTGGTTCAATAACAGACAAGCTTTGCCTTCAATGTAAGATTTGGCATGTCAATTCAGGAGCACAAGTATAGCACTAAACAATGACATTAATTTTCTGATGAAAGTGGCAAAATATAGGCCAACAGTTGTGAAATATCCTTATCTTACCTCAATGGGATATTATGGTGCACATGCAGATTGGAAGTCTTGTCTCCATTTGTGCAGTTCACTAAAATCAAGCAACATTACCGTACAAGTAGCACAACATATGAATGGACACTTTAGAATCATGTGAAATAAGGCTAGTACTGACCTCTCATGACGCGTAATTCAAACAACTCACAAGAAGAAGATCTGAACCAAATTTGCCAACACGGATAGGAAGTAAGATCTCCTCTTGTGCAGTTCCACTAAGATCAAGCAATCAAGCAACGTTATCAGTGTGACATTTTGGTTGAACTGCACAAAACACTCTTAAAACAAAAGTGTTTTGTGCAGTGCAACAAAAGTTCACAATGGCAACGAGGTGAAGTAGATAACCCTGTTTACACAGAGGTGCAAAAGGAAACAACTAGTGGTCAATAATGGTGGATGACACAGAAGCCAACAAAAAGAAGCATCTACCTTATCTAAATGGAAAAGAAAGCAAGACAGTAGCATTTCTCAAACGGTTGCATAGATTAATATTAACATAGAGATTATATTAACAATAAAATTTGTTAAACATGCAATTTGCTTTTAACTGTGGAATTGCATCAATTTTCCAGCGGCATTATTAGAGGGTGTTTGTTTACAGGGACATTTTGGTGTAGGGACTAAAAAAACTCCGTGTTAGTCCCATCTAAACCAAACAGGAGGGACTTTTAGGGACTAAAAGTGGGCATTTGGGACTAAAGAAAGAAGACTCCAAGGGAGAGTCTTTTTAGGACTTTTTCCAACAGTTTCCCCTGCCACGCATCGCACCTTGTCTCTATTAGTTCATTACTAGGGGTAAAATGGTCTTTTAGCATGTCATTTAATAACCTATAGTCCATGTTTAGTCCCTGGAACCAAGCAGGTAGGGACTAAGGAGTTTTTAACCAAATAGGGCCTTAGATTAACAACAGCTACAGAGTTGCGCGTGACAGTGGACGCACCAGCACCATGTGCATCTACCAATGTACTGTGGTGATGCACAGTCTGTTGCAACAAAGAACAAACAACCAACGAGCATATTTGTGTTAGTCCCAGTTTTGTTATCTTTAGACACCTTTCCCTATGTGAGCGCAGCAAATCTAGTCCTGCTCAAACTCTACAGCCTTGTCCCCCAAAACAAAAGATCAGTTCGTTATAGATGTGCATACTGCGTTTGTCATTGTTTTCCCTTTTCGACCAACGTAGATGCTGGATAGCCAGTCTGTACTAGAACTTTCGCCCCTTCCTTTCCTCTTTGAACCACGTCCTAGATTTATGCTATACAACTTTCCCCACTACTTTCCCCCATTCCTTTCCTCTTTGAACCACGTCTTAGATTCATGCGATACAACTATCCCCACTACTTTCCCCCTTCCTTTCCTTTTTGAACCACGTCCAAGATTCATCCTATACAACATTTCCCACTACTTTCCCCCACTCCTTTCCTCTTTGAACCACATCCTAGATTCATGGTATACAACTTTCCCCACTACTTTCCTGTTTGATCCAACACCTAGATTCGAGTGCAGAAGCGGAAAAAGCCCACATGCAGCTAGAGCAATGCATGTGGAATAAGTAAATTATACCTTAAGGTTCTTGGGGCGTGGTTTGGTGGGCGACCGGACGACAGCGAAGAAGATGGGGTCGGAGGCCCTACCGCGCCGCCACTGGGTGAAAGTGAACAGCTGTGCCGGTAGTGGATTCCCTCCCTTGCCGACGGCGACAACATTATGCCTCCTTCCCTTCCCAGCGGACGGATCTTGCCGGCTCTTTGACCAGCAGTGAGGGGAGAGAGAGGCCAATGAAGTCTTGTTTAGATTTCGAGAGGGTGAGAGAGTGTGAAGAGAGCAACTACAAGCGCTGAGAGAGAGGCCAACGAAGTCTTGTTTAGATCTGGAGAGGGTGAGAGAGTGTGAAGAGAGCAACTACAAGCGCTGAGGCTCCAATGTGTATATATATACTGGAGAGAGAGAGTGAAGAATGCAAACCCTAGAAAACAAGCGCCAAGGCTGCAACTTATATGTGATGAGGTGATTATACGGTCACTACGAGATCGTATAGCTCCGTATCCATCCATTTTGACCACTCAAAGAATCCTCCTGGCACGAATTATGCTCAAGTGTAGTTATCGAACCCAAGACCTCAAGTTTGATGAGCGAACAGGCTAACCAGCTGCACAACCCTCCCGTTATGTTCAACGGGAGGAAAATAACCTTTTATACATTCCTGCATTCGTGTGACAAGCATGTCGAGTTTTTTTGTGTGTGGGAGTCATTGGGATTTAAATCATAATCGTGTCATGTGTCTTTGGTGGTAAGACTATCCACAGTGGTGCAGAAATAATGCAGCCTTAGTCGCCTTACCTCTCTCCATGTAGTATGTTGGGTCCCACCAGTCAGAGGGTGAAACAAACAAATTAATAAGAAAAATTAAAAGCGCCAGCGGTGTATCTTACCTCACACATCTCGCTACTGCTTGGGAACACTGTCCAATTGATCCCTCTGTTCGCTCATGTACTATTTTAAGCGAATCCTTATTATAACATGCACACAATTTTGGGCACTTGTATTCGACCTAAGTCAGTGTGCCACCATATCTCGTACTACTCCCTCCGTCTAGGTGTAATAAGTCACGTTAGAAGGTGCAGCGGGACCAAGGTGCAAGCAGATTGGAGGAGAAGGAGAAACTTGACCGGTCATTCCTCCAATCAAAGCCCTGATTTCTGTCCCTAAACGCAACAATTAATCCAAACAATTAAGAGATGCCATTTTAGATACCATACAGGGCCACGTATTAACTCGCATGCAAGCCGACTTTGATTTCTTGACTGATCAACGCGTAGTTGCGTTCCATGCATTGGGTTTCCGGGGGAGATAACAAGGCAGAGTAAGGAGCGTTTGGTTACATTGCTTAGGCTGGTCATAGTGGTGAGTAACTTGGACTAGTAACATGCATATGTTACTAGTCGATGTTACTACTACGCGAAGTTTGCCGTCGGAAGCGAGCCGATCTGGCTCTCCTGAGCTAGCAAGGTTTTTCTAGCCCACCCAAGCTAGCTGGCCCACAAAAGCTAACGTATTTTAATAGTTCCAAATGTCTAACCTTGCTCAGCTATGCTATAAGCTATTCTTGCTAAGGATCCAAATGCTCCCTAAGTAACAACGCTCGCTAGCAACAAGGCCGGGAGGGGATTGAGATGCGAAGTTAATGGATGACGCCTAAACATTTTGGGAATATCTGATTTCCGTAAGATGACTTAACACCTAGGTGGAGGGAGTACTACTCCCCAGTCCAGGTTTGATGGAATATTCGTCACCTCTTCTCTTCTTGTACGTACTCATTTGTATATCACTTCCCGTGGCTTCTCACTCGCACGAATTTCCTATTCTATGAACCTGTGTGTGTGTGTGTGTGTGTGCGTGCGTGTGTGTGTGTGGTTAACATCATGTGTGTGTTAGAGAGAGCGACAGATTGACCTACTCCTACAGAGAGATGGTGTGTAGTGTACGATTTTAGCCGTGAGAGTGGTGCATCCTCTCGATTCCGGGCGTCCGGTAGGGACAGGCGGACAGCTGCCACGCCCGCTCCTGACCAGCCTGGCCCACACAAAGCCCATCCACCGTACGCGCGCGCTTCCCGCCCGAAACGGTCAGGGCCGCTCCAAAGAATCGGTGCCGCATTCATGCCCAGGCAGAGCGGGCGCGACCTCTCACTGGCGCCTGCGTTGAAGGGAGAAGCAGATTCAAGAGTGATGGTTGCTTCGTCGGTCCAACTTACTGCTGGGTCTATGTGATTTGATGGCTCATTGGTCTTTATTACTGAGGTGGTAGGACTGCTGGATGTCCCACGCTTTCGGCGAAAGGAGGTACTACTAGATTACAATTTTCTCCATTCTTACAGCAGAGGAGTGCAAGAGCAGTGAAAACACACAGGCTCAGTTATTACATGGCCCACCTCACACTATCACCATATTTTCTGGACACCGTGCGGCACCTAACTCTTTACATAGTACTCCCTCCGTTCCTAAATACTAGATGAGTCCCCGCGCGTTGCCGCGGAACAGCCGTATATCTCTCTGCATAAAATTATCGATTTCATAGAACTAAAAGAAAAACTCTATAACCGCATGACAAATGTGGTAGCTAAACTAAAAAAACTCCCATCATCATTTAGATCATCCCACATAAGGAAAAAAGATCAGCCAACTCCTACTGCACAATGGGATTATATTTTTCTTTTTGACATGTTTATGGGACTTAAAAGCTCACTTACATGCATGCTACCGGTGCATGCTTGCATGCAGACATGTTGATGTGATTTAAAACCCACTCACATGCATGCCACGGTATTTCTGCATGCTTGCATGTGGCTTAGTGCGGAGCCTCTCAACGTCTAGATCAGATGGCTATTATGGACTGATTTAGTTCATCTAACGGCTACATTAATTTTGATGATGTGGCTCAAGGAGAGGATAGAGAATTCCTAGTAGTGGGGGCTAGCTATTACTAGTAGATAAGTCTTTGTAGAGATTCCACTAGGTGGACTACATACGGAACAAAATGAATGAATCTACACTTAAAATGCATCTATATACATCCACATGTGGTTCATGGTGAAATCTCTACAAAGACTTATATTTAGGAACGGAGGAAGTACTAGTATAGTACATACTGTAATTTATCAGCGAGATAAATTTGTACAATGCTATGAAGCTTCCAGCTTCTGTTACATGTATCTTGCGTCCAAGGTTGCCCGTTGCAACATTTCATCAAATACAAAGGAGACTAACATGCATGCTATTGCATCTCAATGATTGACAGATCATAGCAAATATGTACTCCATCCATTCCAAAATAAGTGTCTCAACTTTATGCAAACTTTAGTATAAAGTTGTACTACTACTAAAGTTGACACTTATTTTAGAACAGAGGCAGCTAAAGAAAAAAAGATCCATGCAGTCCCTAGCCATTGAACCGTGAACCCTAACCAGGATTCAATTTGCTAGCAACGTTCGAGCTTCCTAGGAAATTAAGTTTGCAACCTTTTGACCATCGGATCATTTTGTGCAGTTTCAGCAAAATCGAGATGAGCATCCCTGTGGCAACGAAATTGAAGAAGCGTGATTAGAATAAGATTATTGGGACTAGTTGATGAGACATAAACTCATCACAAATACAGTACGTAGAAGCCAGTAGAGGTATGTGCGGGGCAAAGAGGTAGAGAAATATCCACATAGACTGATGTGGGCAGCTGGAGCAGTGGTGCAAGCCGGCTGTAAAGGGAGTTGTACCTGAGGGATATCGGGACGTAGCTCAACCTTGAGGAGGGCGGCGGGAGGCGGCAACTTCCCACGTCGCGGCAGTGAGCAAGGGACGAAGGCAACCTCACCGGCTTTGTGAGAGAGAACGGCGGGGACCCCTGATCGGGACGTGCCGACAGTGGGTTTTCGCCGTTGGCGACGGCGACCACATCTATGCTAAGCATCCACCCCTTCCCCCGGCGGACATGATCTGCCGGGATGTTAGAGATGTGGCCACAGTCGTTTTGTGGGAGAGAGTGTGAAGAGAGCAACCCCAGCAAGCAACCGTGTAGGCTGGCCCGTCCTGACTATGTATATAGTGGAGTGGTTTCCTTTTCTCTCCATATGAACCTATCATATTGTGTATGTGCCACTAAAGAAAAAAAAACTTTATTTATAAATGACATGGCACCTACTACTCGTTCTCCTATAACCTTGCGCTTGGCATCTCCAAAATATTAGCCTTGCGATTGGCTCTTCGCCTCTTCGGGAAGTCGAGCAATGGTACTGCAGTATATATCGTTCTGGCTATATGAGACCGAACGAATTGCTGCACATCCACCACGTGGGCGAGGGTCGAGGGGCGAGGGAGAGTGCTACATACGGAGCAAAATGAGTGAATCTACACTCTAAAATACGTCTATAAACATCAGTGTTTGGAGTATGTACTAGTAGTTCATATTGAAATATACTAGAGGACATATATATTCCAAAAAGTATGATAATCTCTATAACCAAGGTAGTAGGGACGAGGAGTAAACTGAGGGAGTAGTAAATTTTTCTCCTCGTCCTGCGAGCCACCACGCGCGTGAGCGAGGGAGCGGGCGTAAGGCGTACAGTACTAAGCAAGCTCCACCTCATCCTGTGAGCCACCGCGCCCGTGGGCGGGGGAGACGGCGTACTAAGCAAGCTTCTCCTTGTTCTGCGAGTTGACGGGACACATTAAAAGTACTCCAGTGTATAAAGCCTTGCCTCTAAGGTAGGCCCCACATGGTTTGCCTATTTTTTTTTAACATAACGTGTCAAGTCGCAATTTGTTTGTTCACCTGTGGCAGACGATCCTCCCTCCACCAAGTGACAACCAGTACACGTGCCAAATTACCACGTGGGATGCCTTTTCGTACAGAAATGAGCTCCACCGTGTACCCGCACGGGTGTGGTTGGGAAAGAGATGGGAGTACGTGCGCCGTGCATGCACCTCTTCTCTTCGTGCATGCCTCCCACCTACATGGGTGTGTGAGA